>NW_026623770.1:206892-214771 GCF_030028575.1 Malurus melanocephalus | reverse complement strand
AAAAAAAAAAAAAAGATACAGTAGAGTTAAACAACTTTAGTAAGACACTTTTCCTTTAAAACTACATTTTATAGCTAGTATTTAGTAACTTGTGTGGAAAATGTGGTTTAAGTGCTCAGTGTCTTACAAAAGAGTTCAATGTTATGTGAAGTGGGTCATAAAATCATCCTCATCACATCTAGCTTTTGTATACTTAATACTGATCTGTCATACATCGGCCCCATCCTGTCAAGATACAATCAATCATGAAACAAAAAAAATGAAAATGTCTCATTTTCACATTGAACACATGAAATTGTTTTTCCTCTTTTTCTGTAATTGCAWGTATTTTGATTCGGTGGGTGTCATTTCAGCATCTATGCAATTATTTCTGTTGTTGGCGTATTGTGCTTGTGCAGGAGTGCTTCCTCGCCATTAAATTGAATGTAAAGTTTGGAGGCTGTTGCGTTTGGAGCAAACTTGAATGCTGAACAGCTCTGTGATGCCCTGTGTTGGGGTGCAGGACAGTGGAACAAGGCAGAAACATTTTCCTTGTAGAAGAGCAAGATGCATCTAAACTGACAGAGGTTGGGCAAACACAAGCTGTTGCAAAACCTCACACTCAGAGATGTCTTTTCAGGATGATGCTTGTCCCAATCCCACTCAGTAAAACTCTAACATTACTAGTATGGAAGGAAAGTTAAATCAGAAATATCAAATGCTAATCTTGAACATAACAGAGATGTGTTCTGTGAAGTCCTTGGTGAATTTCACCGATGGTTCAGTGCTGGCACACAACCATTTCCTTCATGGCAATTCCCCAAGACTGACATGTTCTTCTGAGTTTCTGTGTTTTTATCCTGGTATACTTGTAGGTAGTTGAACTTTCTACAATTACTAACATTTCAGTATCAGTAGAACTGATGGCAACCGTTTTATAGTGTATACACATGTGTGCCTTTCCTGCAGTTTAAATCAAGTCAAATGGTTGTCTGAATTAAATTCAGTAAAGTCATGGATTTTGATCTGATACCATGCTTTGGACATGCTTCTGAATTATAACTTTTAATTTGGAGCTGAGCTGCTCAAGTACTGCATTACAGTGTATGAAATGCTTTCTGAAGTTCAATTTGAATTGATGTTAGTATAAGCAGAGTTTTCAAACAGAGTAATTGTTTTATGCCTAGCCTGTTTCATGAAGGAAAATGGATCAATTCAAGGTAGAGCTTGTTCAGCTACAAGCAGTGGCACACTGACTACATGAAAGACACTCTGTTTCAGATCAGCTGAAGTAGGTACAACCATTGATCATTCTGTTCACATAAGGAGGACTGCATTACTTGCAGTGGGCACAAGAAAGTTTGCCTGACCCAGTCAGAGAGCACTGCTTTCTTGTGCTATGAAAGAATTACTTTGCCACTTAGGTCAGCATTATGATGTAAATATCAGCAACAGATTCTGAGATATCTGAGCAAATCAGGGCATTTGGCCACTCTGATTATTTTTAATTTATCTCCCTGTCTTCTTTTGCCTTGGCCTTTTAATTTTTAATATAAGTAGTAGGAGAGTGTCATGGTTTTACTTGGTCCAATTTTTGGTGGTGGGGGGATGGGACCAAGAAACCACAAAGATATCTGCTGTGAGGAAGTTCTAGAAATTTTCTCCTTCTTCTCCAGCAAAAGGAGTCCTTCCCCTTGTTTTAGAGCAAAAGGAGTCCTGCCCCTGTTTTAGAGCCAATCCATCATGGCTCTGAGGTTGATGGACAAGCTGCCCATCAGGCCTGGGCCAATTGCACAGGTTTGTTACACCTCTGTGATGACGTATTGTCTGGTACTTAAGAAAGAATTCAAAACAAGATAGGGGTGGCCGCCATGTAGCTTTAAGGTTGTTAGTATGTAGTTTTAGTATCATGCACTGGGGAAAAACAGAGCAGGAGGGTGAGGAGATGTAAGAATAAAAATGGAGACCCAAATGAGTAAGGAGAAGATGGGATTGGCTTGCTGTGCTTTTTGCTGTGGTTCTCAAGCATAGAGAAAATAAGTTGTTCTCAAAAAGACTATTTCATCAATGACAGACCTGTATAGAAAAGAGAGCGACCTTGCTCTGAGGAAAAAAAATCTGGCCTTTGAGGACTRGACTGAACTTACCAGGAGCAAAAAAGGGGGAAGAGGCTTGGCCCCCCCACGACGTTTGAAGCAAGTTGATGCTAAGAAGAAACTGTGCTCTGCCAGGAGATTTGTAATAGTGGTCTCACGCCGCTGAAACAACGCAGTTTGGCCTTGAAGGACATTTTTTCTTTTCTCCTACGAGGTAAAGAAATACTCCCTCGCCATCAGCAGTTATACACTGACTGTTCTTGGGAAAAAAACCACCAAAACTTCCACAGCTTGGAGCTGTAAGAACACTTCTCCTATGATGCTGGACAACAACTGTAATGAGTGGTTTGATCTATGTTAGACTTTCATTCCTGCCCCCCTTTTGTGTGCGGGAAAACATGGGGGGGATGGAGAGGGAGGACCTGGGAAAGAGACGGGTCCTGGAAAGGATAACAGGTGTCTTAAAATGTCTGGTTTTTATTTTTCTTCTCCTTGTAAATTTGTCCCTATCTCTGTTCTTCTCCCCGGTGCCATAGTATTCTTAGTAGTTTGTAGTAATAAATCTATTTTTGCAACTTAAGTTATTCAGCCTGTCTGACCATTTTCTRGAGCACATATGTATCTTTGTCTCAATTACATTATGTTATCTGAAAGCATAAATTTTCRTGTTAATTGGGCTTTTGCTATCCCTTCTTCCTCTTCGGGAAAGGGGAGGGAAGCTCGTGGGTGCAGTGCTTTTGGTTTTCAGCACAGTCTAAACCACGGCAGAGAGGAAAAACAGAATTTAGTTATAGAGAAGTAGCTAGTTGTCATGGTTTTACTTGGTCCGATTTTTGGTGGTGGGAGGATGGGATCAAGAGACCACAAAGATGGCTCCTGTGAGAAGTTCTAGAAACTGCCTCCTTTTTCTCTCCAGCAAAAGGAGCCCTACCCCCTGTGTCTCAGAGCCAATCCATCATGGCTCTGAGGGTGATGGACAGGCTGATCATCAGGCCTGGGCCAATTACACAGGTTGGTTACATCTCTGTGATGACGTATTACCTAGTATCTAGGAGGAATTCAAAACAAGATAGAGGTGGCCGCAATTGTAGCTTTTAAGGTTGTTAGTATGTAGTTTTAGTATCATGCACTGGGAGAAACAGAGCAGGAGGGTGAGGAGATGTAAGAAAAAAATGGAGACCGAAGATCAGTAAGGAGAAGACTGGATGGTTGCTGTGCTTTTTGCTGTGGTTCTCGAGCATGGAGAAAATAAGTTGTTCTCAAAAAGACTATTTTCATCATTGAGAGAGAGAGAGACCTGAATAGAAAAAGGAGAGCATCTTCGCTCTGAGGAAAAAAAAAAAAAAACCTGGCCTTTGAGGACTGGATTAAACAGCTGAAAAAAAAAGGAGAAGAGGCTTGCCCCCCGCCCATGACGTCTGATGCTTAGAAGAAGCTGTGCTCCCAGGAGGTTTGTGATAGTCGGTCTCACACCGCTGAAAACAATGAGGTTTGGCCTTGAAGGACATTCTTTCTTTTCTCCTACGAGGTAAAGGAATACTCCCTCGTTATTAGCYGGTATGTACTGACTGTTCGTGGGAAAAAAAAAAAATTCAACAGCTTGGAGCTGTAAGAACGCTCATATCATAGGAGTATGATGCTGGACAACAACTAATGAGTGGTTTGATCTGTGTTAGACTTTCATTCCTGCCCCCCTTTGTGTGCGGGAAAACATGGAGGGGAAAGAGGGAAAATCTGGGGAAGAGACGGTCCTGGAAAGGATAACAGGTGTCTTAAAATGTCTGGTTTTATCTTTCTTCTCCTTGTAAATTTGTCCCTCTCTCTGTTTTTTCTCCCCGGTGCCGTAGTATTCTTAATAGTTTGTAGTAATAAATCTATTTTTGCAACTTAAGTTATTCAGCCTGTCTGACCATCTCTCTGGAGCACATACGTATCTTTCTCTCAATTACGTTATGTTGTCTGAAAGCCATAAATTTTCGTGTTACTTGGGCTTTCGCTCTCCCTTCTCTCTCTCCGGTGGGGGAAAGGGGAGGGAAGGTCGTGGGTGCAGTGCTTTTGGCTTTCAGCACAGTCAAAACCACGACACYAGTACAACAAACTTCACGTTTTCCTCTCTCCTATCTTGGGAAGAACTTGATTATAATTATTACCTTCATCTTGATTGTTTTTAGATGATGATGATGATGATCAGACTCTTGTCCTTACTGGAAGTGGAGAAAAACATTAACATTTTAAAAATGATTACTATAAATTAAAATTTTAGTCTTCTGGGGCTGAGTTCTGAAGCCCAGATGAAATCCAGTGAGAGTCAAAACTCTCACTGCAGGCATTTGTCTGATTCAGGAGATTTCCTTGATCTGCAAGGTTGGCATGACAAAAATTTCCAACACTGAGCTGTTGAGGAAAACATTTAGTGCAGGTAGCTCAGTATACAGCTGGAAGTTGAACTCTGGATGGGGGKAATGTTGGAAACCTGAGGCAAGAGGCTGTGACCCTGTGCTGCATCTTTGCAGCAAAGGGATGGGACTTTAGGTGTGAGCTGTGGGAATCAAATGCTAAGAGTTGTGCCAGGAGAGGATGATTCGCTAGAAAGACTCCAGACTACTGCATGCATGGACTGTGAATATATGAATTCCCAGGGGTTCCTTGGCTAGGGTCCCCACCTTTGAGGAACCCGCTCCAGCTCTTTCTGTGTTACTGTGCTGTGAATAAATTGCCCTAAGGATATGGGCATCTGAGACTTTGCTGTGGGAAACCTGAGGCTGAACCATAGAGGAAACCTTTGTGACTGTGTGAGTAGGGCTTGTAGGGAGTCAAGTGGGATCCATTGGGTCACTGGAGCTGSCCTGTTTCCCAGCAATAAGAGTCTCTGGTAGTGGAAATGTGAAGGACAGAGTGGCTCCTGGATGGGCAGAGAGGAAAGATTCCTTAACAGAGCTTCCTGTCTATTCTCCTGTGCTATAAGAATAGGTTCTTTTCTTTCCCATTGGGGAAAAAAACACCCACCTATATATATTATGGTACATCTAACTTTTCTAGTGGTTTTTCAGAATGCTGGTAGACAGATATTTTTAGTTGCCTTGAATCTACTTGGTGAACCTGACTGTAATGGAAGGTATGTTTTTTACCATTGCTGATTATATGCACTTAGTTTTATTGAGCTACAAAAATTTTCTGCTGACTGAACTTACATTCATCAAGATAGATGTGACAGCCTTGATTTTCCCCATTGTCCTACTAACCAAAACCTAAGTGGGTGAACAATTATGTTTGCATCAAAGAAAGGCCACCCTGCCAGGTTTATCCTCCATCATTGTTGTGGGTTAAAATTCTTCTACTTTTGTTCTTTTTCTTTGGGAATTTTTTCTTTCCCATTTGTTGCTGGGATACACTAATTGCTGGGTCATCCTTTTAATGGCTGGGTGATTAACGAAGACAATAATACCTATGCCACACYCTAACGGTCTGTCCAAGCGCTTGGAGAGAGTGTTTTTGTGTGGTGGGGGGGGGRGATTGGCAGTTTTGTTTTCGCTGCTTCGCTGAGAGGAGGTCGTCTGCTTGCTGGCTGCTACGGAAAAAGCTGGCCTGCCTTCTTTTCTGCGCCCTACTCATTGGGTTCCTGCTTGCTGCACCGTGGTTTTCTCTCCTGTGCCTTGCCGGGGATTCCAGCTTCAGGGGTGAGCTCTGCTCCATCCCATTTCGCAACCGCGGGATTTCTGCTCGTCTCTTTGCCGTCCTGGGTTTCTTGCTGTCCAGAGGAGCACCGAGATCGGCGTTTCTGCTGTGAGTTTTGCAGAGAAACTTTTCTCTATCCACCTCTGCCATTTTGTATCAATCATTGGCGCTGCAGGAGATCTGAGCCAGCTGGGACCTGCACCACCGCGTCTCCTGCAGCCTCCGGAGAATCGCTGCACCCGCCCTGCCCAGCCGGGAGCCAAMAGCTCTATCCCTGCTATACTGGGACTGTAACTACACCAAAGGGGAGGCTGTATCTCTGTAAGGCTGTCACTGGGTTTGGGACTGGGCTAGTTGTTGCTATTGTTATTGTTACTTGTTTCACCTTGTTATACATATTAATAAAAACTATTATTCCCTTTTACCCATATTCTTGCCTGAAAGCCCATGATTTTTTTCAAAGTTATAATAATTCGGAGGGAAGGGGGTTCATATCCACCACTCCAAGGGGGGACCCTACCTTCATTGGCAAACACCTGTCTTTCAAACCAAGACAATAATTCAATTAAAATTCCCAGATTAGGTCAATTAATTCCCAGTTGCCTTAGATTTCTTAGGTTTCAACTTTTTTCTCTTTGTTCCATGAAGGTTTTAATTTTATAACATCTTGGTTAGTTATCAAAGAGACTTTATTGGAAAAAGTCAGCATTTCCCTGGGTGTGTCCCTGYGAATAAATTATACTTTGTAAATTCTTTCAGAATCTTAGCACAAGAGCCAGGATTTCTAGGTTGGCTGGTTCATCATTGGCATGTATATGCCTAGTGATGATGATATATTTTTAAATATCAGTTATTTCTTAACACTTTCTTCTGCTGCTTTAGGAAAAAAATGTGGATGGATTCTGAGGTCCCCGGAACTGTTAAGTTCAGGAAAGCATAATTTGGACTTGCATTATTTTTCCCTTTCAAGTAATTTTTTGGGTTAGCATTTGAATCTAAAACATTTGTGTCATTCAAGAAATAGAGATCCAATAGAAGACTGGACTCTGTCCAGTGACATCTGTGCATCAGATTTCCATCTATCATGTCAGTAACTATGTGGTCAAATAAATAAAAGTGGTTCATTGTCCCTGTAGTCAGAGGGATGACTGCGCTTGAAGACTGCCTACACTTTATTAGCCTGTTTGGAGTGGTTTTTTTAGGTCTGGCTTTTCCTTACTATTGCATTGAGCTTGTGATGGCCGTTGAAGTACATCACAGTAGAAAGATTATATCATCTTGCAGTAGATAGGACGGGTTTGCCCTGGCTTCATCCATGGATCTGATGTCATTGTGCTGTTTTGAGGAGGTAACAAGCATTATCTTTAGTGGAGMCTGATCTTGTTGTTATTAATTTGAGAATTATGCAGTGCAGCAAAACAAAGATGAAAATGGAACCAGTGCTGATTCAGGTATGCTGATTTGAGTTAAAAGAGGGTGTCAAGCAATATAAAATAATAGAATCATAGAATGGTTTGGGACATGGTGATATCCAGGGCAGTATTGATCCGCAGTTCCCAAGAGCTTATTTTCAGCTACAATGGTTGCAGCCCACCTTGACCCATTTTTTTGACTGCTGTAATCTGAGCTAAAGCCAGCTCTGTATCTTCTGGCTGTGTTTAGCTGCATAAACMTTTTCTTCATCTGAATATGATTTCTCATAAAAGGATGTTGAAAGGGAATTCCTTTTAATTTTAAAATCTCGTAATGTACAGAAGTTCTTTTCCTCGTAAACATGCGTATTTTCCCTGTTTGTCCTAAAGCTGAGAAACCCGTAGTAATCTTTAGAGTTCCCATGCTTGCTGTTGCTTTGAAACAGATGATGCAATTATTTGCATTCAGTCTCTGCACAGCTCCTAGCACTCTGACACAAATCTGTGTTTGAATGTGGACATAAACCCTCTGTGAAGACTCTACCTACTGTGACCAGTGGTGCATCTATGYATTTGGTAAACAGAAAGTTGCAGTCACTTCACACCCTTGTTTAGTCTGCTTTCATATGGTGCCTTTGTTGGCTGGAACTGCTGTGTGGAAAAGGAGACTTATTACACAGAAGCAACTGCAGGTTTCATACAAAAGGAAAAAAAAAA
>NW_026623770.1:204130-206857 GCF_030028575.1 Malurus melanocephalus | reverse complement strand
AAAAAAAAAAGAAAAAAGGAGTTAGTTTACATAAGAGATAAAGAGTCTGAAATGAAGTTTTACAGTTGCTCTGCACCATTGCAACTACCAGCCAATAAATCTGATAGTTCAGTCTCCAGACAGAGATTAGCACAGGGTCTGAAGTGGGATTAAGACATGAGAGGTTGATCTCTGTCTGTGTTCCTGCAGCTAATGTCCAGTCTACTATCAGAACTTTGAGTTACAAATTATCTGAGTCCAATCCTGTTGCAAAATGCAAAGCAGAAGCTGTCCTCATGAGAATCACCATGATCCTGCCTTCCTGAGCAGATGGGTAGTACAATGTGAAATCTAGGATCATCTGCTTAATGACATACTGAGTCTTTTTTTTTTTTTCTGTTTACATATTCTTGTGATTTGTTTGCTTTTTGCATATTCTTAAGAAACTGCTGATGTGCTCATGCTTCCTCTTTTCCTCAGAAGTGAAATTTCTTCATTATGAAGGGTCTTACAATATCCAATCAGGAAGCTGAGAGATTGTGTTAAGTCTGTGTTGACCTGTACTGTGCTTTTCCAATATTTGTACCAATTTTCCCTTTTTTTTTTTGGTGCAAGAATGGGAGAAAAAGAGTGTATTTTCTTTGTGTTTTATCTTTCTGTGGCAGATGTCTTAAACTCCAGGCTGCTCTTAGTGTTTGCTATGTAGGGCCAAGGAATTGTCCCTTCTCTGAAATCTCTCTTTGTAAAGTGAAATACTTAAAACATTCTTTTTTTCAGTCATTYCATCCTCTTTCATCTCAGTGGCCTAACTGTAAATGTAGCCAAAGTTTTTGAAAGTAAAGTTCTTTCCCTGTCTATCCTTGCTACTAATGCTGCTTTTACTTGCTTATTTTTCTTCATCCTTTTCTTTTCTCCAATTCCATGTAAATGCAGTGGAAGGGAACTGGGGCTGAAAAAGCACATTTTCCTCCTGAC
The DNA here is from genome assembly GCF_030028575.1 of Malurus melanocephalus. Lineage (NCBI taxonomy): Eukaryota > Metazoa > Chordata > Aves > Passeriformes > Maluridae > Malurus > Malurus melanocephalus. Next base: position 205,903 of record NW_026623770.1, on the reverse strand, counting down.
ACTGTTTCTAGACAGACTACCAGTACTAAATGCTGGCTGTTCCTTGCCCTTTGCTTAAAAATGTAATTTGTGAATGCAGCTACGAAGGGCTTTTGTATCACATGCAAAATGTCATCAGAAAAGAATGGCACTTTCCTGGTGTATTCCTAGGTGAAGGCTTGCTCTGTGTGTGTTGTGTTGCTGGCTGGGAATTCGACCTGCCTTGCCAACACTTGTACCTTACTGATTCCAGTCCTCCCGTTCTAAAAGACACATCCATCTTGTTACCAAGTCTTGTCTTACATAAAAATGCAATTTCTTTTCTCAGTACATATGAGAGAGGCAAGATTTCTGGAAGGTAGCTGTTGTGGGTAGAGTGGGAACCTCAGACAAAGTTTATTGGAGAATCCCTTCCACTGAGTCACTTTCTTTGTAAACTCATTCTCAGGGAGCATTCAAGGTGTCGCTGGATCTTACTCTAGCCCCAGACTTTGTCAATGGTTTATGTTTAAGGATTATACAGGTTTAATTGAACTTTTATAAAACTTTGTCCTGCAGGATTAATGATGACAAACCAGATATATTTACACAAATATATATGATTTATTAAGATAGTGATTAGACAAAAATAATTAATCAGAATTATTTACTACACAGTATAGAAGCTATAAATACCAGTATAGTATAGTGCACTATTTTTGAAGCAATATTGAAAAAAGTATATTAAAGCAATTATAATAAAACCAGCAAAATCAATCATTCAATAGAGATTGATGTTAATCACCCATACCGACAACTGTGGGCAATTCTTTTTCACTCAGCCTTGTGGATTGACCTTGAGAGCTGTCCACACTCAAGGGAGGAATCTCCACACACACTCCAAGAAGGGATTTGTCAGAAGACCCTGTTGTTAAAATATGGGATGAAGTTGTATAAGTATAAAATGATTGACTGTCAATCAGATGCCTCTAAGTCAGTTGTGTCAGTTCTGTAGTTACTGATAAGTTATTATTAATATCACTTGTTTGTTCCTTGTCTTGGTTTGAAAGACAGATGTTTGCCAATGAAAGCAGGGACCTCTCCTGGAGTGGTGAATACAACCTACCTTCCCACCAAATTATAACTTTGAAATCATGGAGCTTTCAGGCAAAGGTATGGGAAAAAGGGAATAACAGTTTTTACTAAAATGTATAAAAAGATAAAAAACAACAACAGTGATAGCAACMACCAACCCAACCACAAACCCAGTGACAGCCTCCTCTGGTCTGTCACACTCCCTTTCCTGTGGTGCAGTTACGGTACCAGTCAGCAGGGGTGCTGTTGGCTCCTGGCTGGGCAGGATGGGTGCAATGATTACCCTGCAACTGCAGGGGGCGCTGTGGCGAGGGTCGCGGCTGATTTCAGCTCTCTCACGTGGCCAATGGCGGGCCAGCTGGCAGAGATGGATGGAGACAAGTTCCTCTACAAACTAACAGGGGAAGCCGATCCTGGTGCTCCCTCTGGTTCGCAAGAGGAGTTGTAGCAGGAACCTTGGAGCAGCCAGATGGGCAAAGAGATGAGCAGAATCCTGTGGCYGTAGACGAGGTGTATCAGAACTCGACCACTGTAACTGGAATCACAGGGCTCCCAGCGAGGCAAGGGAGCAGCAGCTGCATTGTAGCAAACAGGAACCTATGGCAGGACGCTGGGCTCTGCAGCAGCAGATGAGCTCTCCCCCACAGGCAACAGGCCCACCATCCTCCTGACGGCCAAGCAGGGAGAGAAGTGAGCTAGCTACAGGCCCCCTGCCCCCCC
>NW_026623770.1:182616-204100 GCF_030028575.1 Malurus melanocephalus | reverse complement strand
CCACCCCCGAGTCTGAACTTTCGAGGGAACTCTGCTCTGCATGGAGAGAAAAGCCGTCAGATAGGAGGAATGCCTCGAGAAGTCCTTCTTCCCTCCCCAGGGCTTGGCAACTTCTTTTGTCCTCCCTAAGCACTTGGTCCTTAAAGTAACAACCCACCCATTGTTAGCAACAAAATGGGGAAGATATTCCCAAGAGGAAAAAGGAGAAATCATAATCTCCAATATTCCTTTATTGGGTACTTTGTCAGGTCTGCCACGTCTTCATCTCATTATCAGGATGTTTAACTTCAGGATAGATGAATCAGACTGGTTTCAGCATTGTTTAACATCAAAACCAGCATGACTTCCCCTTCTCATTCTTGAATGCCCTTTGCAAATGGGGCATTTACTGAGCTGTTTTACATCATTCCAGACTGAGCAAGCTGCTACAGTAGCCWGTAAATTATTCAGAAGCTAGAATAAAATTCATTTATTTGAATTAATGGTTTACTCCAAAGCATTTCTTGGGCATAAAACTGCCGGTAAAGCTATCCTAGCAGAAAAGAAAGCCTCTTAGCTGAGCTAACAAATTCTTATTTATTTATTCCAAGAAAATAACCAAAACTTTAATAAAATAACAAAAAATCTTTGTCTTTTACACCAGTTTCTTGATTGAAACATTAAAATCTGTGATTAAATGTTAAATTTCTAACACCATTAGAATTGTGGCAATGCAGAGTTTTTGCTGGTCACCTGGGAATGTTTATGAAAGCCTTTTTTGGTGGAACACTGAAATTGGGCTTGCTTGATAAGGATTTAAAGAAGCTGAGTGTTCAGTGAGTTTCTGAAGGATTGTGAGAGGTGCTGGCTGCTGCCAGGACAAGAGAGGTCTGGAGAAACAGACACTAATGGGCTGAAGTCTTGAGCTGAGAGTAATTCAATGTTGCTGGTATTTAATGGTGAACACCAAATTAGTGAGTAGGAACTATGAAATTAGAAAAAGAGATATATGAGAAACTGACCAGTAGTTTCTTCTGAGTGCCTTTTGTAGTCTTACGTGCTATGTGAAGTGTACAGTGGAGGAAAATCCTGTAATCATTTTATACTGCACTTGAAATAATTAGGCAAGGTATGAAGTGGTGGAGAATGAAGGACTGTTTAATTGCAGTAAGCATAAATATATTCCATCTCAAACTTTGCATAATGGGCATTAAAGGACTATTAAATGCTTCCTAGGCTTCAGAGTTTCTGTTTAACATTATGGAAATAAAACCACCAGCCCAGAAGCTAGGCTACATTTCATTGTACATACTAGAATCATATTCCAGTGCTTGTTGTTGTATTTTTGTTAGCTGTTGCCTTGAAAGGCCAGTTTTTAATAATGACACAGACATGGTTAAGGGGATAAAAAGAGTTTTACCTGGGTATTTGGGATCCCAGGTGGCCAACTTGATGGCAGAATGCACATCCGTGTATAGCATGGATACAAGTTTTATAGGTTTCAGGAATTAGCATATCTATCTAGGATTCCCCAATAAGAAACTTAACAAATGCAGTAATGTCCCCCCTATTCTAATGAATCGCCCCCCCCCAGATGAGGCCTGAGCCCAGTGTACAAAAGATGTTCCAGAGAAGGCTTCATCCAAGGCGGGAGCCTCGGGTTTAAGATAGCACAGGACACACTGACTCCTTCCTCAGGATGTTTGGTCTCTCTGCCCAGCAGAACTCCTAAACTAAGCTGGAATATCAGGCTCCAGGAATTACAAGCATGTGGGCTAAGGGGTGAGGCGGATGCATAGAGGGTACAGAAAGCATAAAAAGGAAGAGCAAAAATCATCAGGCGTCATAGCCTCTGGTATTTTTCTGYTTCAGATCCTATCATTGTATGCTCTCATGATGTTAATAGTCCAGAGGAGTTAATGTTGGTAAATGTTCCAAAATATGCAACACTTTACTATTAGAAGACTTGCAGCTAAATATTCCCTGTTGGAATGGGGAAACAGATAAGCCTTTCAAAGCAATCCTTTAATAAAATTTAAATATGTATGCTGTTTTATTTAAGAAAATGATACATATGTGGTCATACTACCAGTCTGTTAGTTTTCACTGCATAATTCTTATACTCTTGACCAATTTTGACAGCTAGCCAGAGAGCTCAGAATGTTAATTTCTTGTGAATACTACAAAGAATTAACCGCTAGTCACAGGAAGGGAGCTGGATTAATCTCTGACAAAACTGAAGTGAGAAATATGAAGAACTTGGTGTCTTGGGTTGATTTTTGTGCCAATCCTGTATTCCTATATCCTGTTGGCTTGTAATGACCAAAAGGTGTCTGTGCCTTTAAATCCAACCCGGAAGGAGGGGCAGGAGCAGCTTGGAAGGCAGCGTGGGCAGTTYAAAAGCCAGGGCTGCCATGCAGCCATTGGCTTTTGGAGCTCAGCTCGTTTGCTTTTGAGCTCAGCTTGGTGCTGTGGGAGGTCCTTGCTTGCTGGGTGCAGCAGAGTTACATTGTTGCTGTTTAGCTAGCTCGGGTTTTTTAGCTTGGGCAAACATATTTCCCTGGAGAGACCCCCTCTGCGGCTGCTTTGATTCTGCTTCTGGAACAATTCGGCAGCTGGTGGGGAGACGCTGTGTGGCTCCGTCTCGTCCCAGACTCTGGAAGAAGCCAAGCCGGCGACAGAAAAACACACCAAACCCTCTGCTTCATCCACAGTGAGGAAAAGGACTGCCGTTGTGGCCCAAGCGCTATGGGGACTTTTTTTTCTTTTTGTTTCTTTTTCCCCCGGGACAGGAACTGCCATCTTTTCTCTGCACCACCACGTGGCCGAGTGGTTTGTAGTGAGAGGGGGCGACATGGTCCTGAGTGTTAAATATCTAACAGTTACTTTTTATCTGTTTCCTGTAGGCACTGTGTTTTGTTAATAAACTACTTCTWTTTTCCTCTTCACTTTTGCCCGAATATGTATTTCATGTTGGTGGGAAAAGATTATCAAGTTTTTTTTTCACTTCAGAGGAAACATTTATTCTGTAACATTTTTCTCTGAAAACATTGTCTCAAACCGAGACACTTGGCCATCCTCTTCTTGCTGGCAGTAGCCAACCAAATGCAGGCAGGATGGAAAATGCCAACCCATATTAATTCTCCTCAGTGAGGCAAAAGTGGTTACAATTCAGATCTTTGTCCTTTTGGAGAGGCAATATCCAGCTAGTCAAATAGAACGCACACGTTGGCTGATCCCTTGGCACACACATTATCATGGCATATACTATGAAGCATAGCAAGTAAAGGGAAGGAAAGGGAGATGGATAAGCAGGAGAGAAAAATGTAGTGGCCACAGAAATAAATCCTTTGGAAAGCGGTCCTTCTTATTTCACTTTCTACTACACAGTGAGCACCTTTTTCCTCCACTCTGATCACATGTTTAACCTGGACCAGCAGCATGACGAGGAATACTTGAAGGAAGAAAGGAAGAAATGTTCTTCAAGATACAATCCTTTTGTGCTTGTCACTGCTTCTCTTTCAGCAATTACTTATCTTTAACACGATCAGCCATGTATTATGTGGCAAAAATTATCAATGCAAAGGGTCGGTTTGGGATTGTCATACTGAAAGAAATGTAATGGAAGCCGATGATCACTCAGAAAATCCCCCTGAGTTGGTTAAAATATGGCTAGACTTCCACTTTAAAATTAATTAACAGCTTTAATTTTACTTATCCAGGCTTACAAGTCTGATGACTTTGGTGACATTTATATAAGGTCAAGCTTGTTTGCCTGGTTTGTTTCTGCATTTGAAGTGTGTATTTATTATAAAAATTATAAAGAGTGTAGATTTTCCTCACATTCAGTTGGAGATTGTTCCTCTGTGCTTTCAGCAGTAACAGCTGAGGCCAATAATCCTGTAGTTTTATTAATATGCTTTAGTTTAGGAGGTATGTTTTGCAATAAAGTAATATTTCTGTAATTATTCTTTCTGTTAAATGATTATGCAGTGTCTTTGGAGGTCTCATTTCCCTTCTGCAAGAACATGAATTAGCCCTCTGATGCATTTGCATTCCCATTTCAGCAAGGTACTTAAGATTGCTGCTTTATTGATGTTCCAAGAGTTGCTTTGAACAGAAACAAGCAAGAAAGAATGTGATGCTACTAGCATTCTTTTTAAAAAGAAAATAAGGAAAGAGGTGCTCCACTGCCTGTTTCACCTGATTATTTCCTGCTTCTCAAAGAAGATGCATTTAAAAGGGGTCCTACTGACTCTGTACATAGTAGATGTGTAATTAGTACAATGCTAAATAAATATCCTCTGATTTTTTAAAAATTTTGATCAGGGTAGCTAACAGCTCTATGTTATAACGGTAGAGATGTTCAGTTGTAGGATGGAGCAGTAGCTTTCATTCAGATGTACATAGGGTAATTAAAGTTTGACTACAGGTGCTGCCTTTTTTAACACCTTACAATGTACCTGGATGGGAATTTGTGAGACATAGTGTAGCAAGATTTCATCCCTGTACATTACTGGGTCCTTCACTGATCAGTTCTTTCCCTCAGTCTGTTGTGATTCTGATTTTTCCTTTCTGACAACAGTACCTGGCACTTGCCTGTGTTGAAGATCATCTTATTCTTTCCTTTCATATTTCCAAGTTGTTAAGCTAACTTTGAATTTTAATTCTGTCTCAAATCAACTGATAGTGCCTCTCAGGTAGGTATTTCCAGAAGATGTTTTAGACTTGCCTTATTTTCTGCCAACTATATCCATAATGAAAATTAAAAATCATAGGCTAACAGACCCCAAGCAGCAATTTCCAAGGTCTCACTATTTTTATCTTCCTGGTTTGACAGGAACACATTGTTCTTCAGCCAGCCGTATCCCCCATGTATACTATCTCACTATTTTTATCTTCCTGGTTTGACAGGAACACATTGTTCTTCAGCCAGCCATATCCCCCATGTATACTGACCATTACTACTTGCCTACATGGACAGCAATGTGAGAAGTTAATGTGCCAATTACACAGTAAAATGGAAAGAATTTCATAGTCAAATTGATAAAGAGCAAGGTGAAAAAAACTTAACTTGCTCACTGTATATAAAAATCTCTTTGTGCTGCTTTTTGAAGAACAGTTTTGTTCATTAAGAGGGATGTTAAGATGAGCATTGAATACAATTGAATCTCTTGCATCGTGGGTTAATTACATCATAATTGGAATGGGCTAAGGGGATACACCTGATCAGTGAGGATTGGTCAACCAACCCCTGGTAGCTCATCATACTCCCACAATTAACTTTTGGTTCTGTGTGTCTATTGAGTCATGGACTTTTCACATAGCTCCAAGTGCTACAGACAGTAAAGATGGGTTTTTCTCATTTGAGCTGAATTTAGTACAGTTCTCCCTGTGTCACTGTTGAGATGGATAGTGACATGAAATAACAGACACAAATGGACACACAGCCACAACTCACACAACTACAACTAACTTTATTATGGGAGCAAGCCCCTTTTATCTATTTAGCAACAAGTGTATACTAAGTCTTCTGCATTTGTGGCAAACATACATTGGCTAGTAAAGCAGCTGTTTTCTACTCGTCAGCGTATGATTGGTGTGTTTGCAAAAGCTGCAATGTCGTTAATGTTTTGAGTCTTTGGCCATCTGTTTTATCGGTTGAACATTCCATTCTCCCTTTCCCGGAGGCAACCAAAGTCGCGTTGTTTAGATAGCATCCTCCTCCATGCAGGCTGTTAAACTCCCTTCTGTTTTMCAAGTCTCAGGCATACACTATTATTAGCTGAGTTTTGGAACCCGCACGTGCACAATGCCGGCTTTCAGCCTTCACAGGTCCTCTTTTTTGTTTTTTAACCAGAAATGCTGCGTTCACCTTCTCTGCAGGGCCCTTTGCAGAAAAGACAGCAAACACAGCACCAACAACAACATTAGCACTACCACAAGAAAGATGAATCCAGCCGTCTTCAGTGTATCCCTGAGCCACTCTGAAAAACCCCATTTATCAAACAGCCCATCAATCCAGCTATCACTCTTTTGTAGCATCCTCATGCTGTCCTGCAATTCTTCTATGTTTGCAAAAGTTGATTTCGAATGGTCTGATAAGTTCATGCAACACAGACCTTCAAAATCCTTACATCCGTGCCCATGTGCTAAAAGCAAAAAATTGACAGCTGCTCGATACTGCAAGGTAGCATGATGCACAGAGTTAACATCAGTTAGTAACCCTACTATAGGTGCCGAAGTGGCATTAGTATACTTAGCAAGCCAGCAGCTCAGCCTGTTAAGCTGGCTCAAAGCATGTGCTGTACCCACCGGAGCAAAAAGAGAAGCCATCATCCGTGTGCCAAGACCCCAAAATTCCAGGTTGCACGCACAATCTGGTTTGAACCCCGAGAGTGCTCTGCGTTGCTGGTGCAAAGACCGTGTGATGTTGTAAGCCAATGTGATATTAGGGAGCATCATGGTTTATTGCCCAAAGGTGCAAGGTCCTCCCACCATGTTGGATGGGAGGCCTGCCCATGCTTGATCTCCACATATCAGAAAGACTCGGGGGGCAGCCGTTAAGGCATGGCATTGTTCAGAAGCCCCATACCCATGCTCTTATTGCACCAGGTGGACAAATTACCATACCTAGCTTGCAAAGACGTAACATTCAGTTTGGGGCCATCATAGCGTCCCCTGTGCCAAGCACGGGATATATTAAGGGCCACGCAAGCAAATGCGTGAAGAGAACCCAGCATATCTAGTTCCTGTGGTTYGTTAGGACAGTTTGGTGTCAACCTTGTTTTCCTTGCCCTGCTGTTCTGTTCGCTACTGCCCGTATTAATGTCTCAGTTTGCAATGGCACTCCCACCAAGCATGTCTGGAAAGGAGAGCGAGGCATAGCAAGCGACACACACATAGATGATTGATTCAAAGCATGAGCTAGAGTCACCCAAATATTCCCTTTAGGCAGCGAGGGCATCAATGCCGTTCCCTTCCTGCTACAACTCCAGACGGCGATGGAGGCAACGATAAAGATGGTCAGAAGACCATCTGCTGCTTCCGACTGCAAAGACAAAAAAATGCTTCATAAAAACTGGAATGTTAGAATCAGAAGGCACCATAAGGTGATTGATTGTAATCAAGGCCTTTTGTAGCCTGGCATGTGGGGTTTCCCCTGACGTTCCCCCTTTTTGTTTTTGAAAAACACACTTTAGGTACTGTGAGCACATTCAATGATTGCTTGACCTGTGGGTGAATGATAGATACCAGATTTGTGAGTAATAGCCCATAACTGCAAGAACCTGCTTGTCTTCTCAGAGGTGTAGGCAGGACCATTGTTCGTCTTGATGGACGATGGTACCCCCAAAACTGCAAAAGCCACTTGCCAGTACATGATAGCATAATGACTTTTCTCTCCTGCRTGAGCAGATGCCCACATAGCGGAAGAGAAGGTGTCAATGGAGACATGCACATACTTGGGACAGCCAAACTCAGCAATATGAGTGACATCTGTCTGCCAGAGTTGCAACACTTGCAAACCCCTGGACTGACAGCCACTGGCAAAGGTGTAGTAAATCCCTGGCAGTCAGGACATGAGTTGACTATGTCCTGAGCCTGAGTGAGTGTAAGGGAAAATTGTTTCTGCAAAGTATGCGCACTTTGATGGAAAAGATCATGTGATGCTTTAGCTTGCATCACACTGTCGGGCTGCGGTGCTACCCAGGCAGGATTAGCGAGCTTGTCAGCTCTAGAGTTACCTTCTGCTATAAGCCCTGGTAACATAGTGTGACCCTGAATGTGCAGGATGTAGTAAGGATGTAGTCGTTCTTGAACCACAGACCACAAAGATTTCAACAAGGAAAAAAGAGCCACATTGTTAACTTCTTTCAGCAATGAGCAATCTAAGTGCTGGGCAATTCCAGCAACATAAGCAGAATCAGTAACAATGTTCAATGGTACATGAGCAAACCGTTGGAATGCCATTGTCAGGCCCTCAACTCAATGAGCTGAGCAGAACCAGACTCATGGCCTTCCAGGGCCTGCCACCCGGACTCATCTTTTCCAGTTCTCCCTGACCCATCTGTGCCCTGTAGCGGCACACAGCTATTTTTTGGAGACAAAGGGGTGGTGTTTGCCAATTACAGCAGTGTGTGGCTGGGCAAATGATAAGCAACCTGCCCCAAGAAATTTTGCAGTGTTGCCTGTAAAGGAGCAGAGTTAGCAAAGCTCGTCTCAAAATATTCCTGTTGTACTGGAAGTACAATCTTTTCAGGGTCCTGAGCCATGAGCTGCAAACATCGTTGATGAAATTTGATTATCAACTGAGCAATCAGTTCAAACACTGTAGGGGCTGTCTTTTTTTGGTTGATGAGGCAAGAAACTCCATTCCAAAATGTGCAACGGGTCAGGCCACTGATCATTCCACTGGCCAATGATGCCTGTAGGATGAAGGTCTGGAATAATGATAAAAATAGTGGTATCAATGGAAGGATCAATTCTATAAGCTTGTCTCATGGAAACAGCCTGTCAAACTTCATTCAGTGTCTCTTGTGCCTCAGGAGTCAGGATTCGGAGTGAATTTAAGTCTGGATCTCCCTTCAATGTATCGAACAAAGGGGATAATTGTGCTGTAGTTAGGCCTAGATAAGGACACAGCCAGTTGATAACTCCCAACAACTTCTGAGCATCATTTAGGGTTTTAATGGAATTTTGAAATTGCACATCTTAATGCTGCACAGTTTGTTCCAGCATTTGGACTCCCAAATACTTCCAAGGAGGGTGCTGTTGCACCTTTTCTGGGGCTACCTGCAGTCCATAGGAATGCAAGGCAGCAAGCAATTGAGGTTGTATCCTCACCAATTCCTCTGGTGTTGGAGTTGCTACCAGTATATCATCCATATAATGGTAACAATATGAACCAKGGAAYTGCTCAYGAATCCCAGACAAAGCCTGTGCAACATACCATTGGCAAATAGTAGGGCTGTTTTTCATGCCTTGTGGCAAAACTTTCTACTGATACCTCTTTGCATGTTCAGCATTGTTAACTGAGGGTACAGTAAAGGCACATTTTTGTACATCCTGAGGTTGTAAAGGAATGGTGAAGAAACAGTCTTTCAAATCAACAATAAAATGTCCCACCCCACAGGTATCATTGTAGGTAAGGGCATCCCAGGGTGCAGTGCCCCATATTTTCCCTTGCTGCATTGACCTTTCTAAGGTCATGTAACAGTCTTCACTTTCCCGACTTTTTGATCACAAAAACAGGCATATTCCACAGGCTTGTGGAARGTTCAGTATGTCCCTGCTGTAACTGTTTGTGAACTAGGGTCTGGAGGGCGGTCAGCTTTTCTTTGTTTAGGGGCCATTAAGAGACCCACACAGGATGCCCTTTTGTACAATGGACCCAGTTAAAAATCCGTCCCAATTCTTACCCCCCAGGCTGCTAGTACATATCGTCCCCGTAAGTTCAGAGGAGCCACAGCAGTGTATGGTTGAACTGTGGCTGTTTGTCCTTCCTCATTTTTGATCAGTATGGGTTTTGGCACTCAAATAGCTCTGCATTATTCCACCGAATCCTGTGATGGTAAAATCTATTGATTTTAAAGGCCAGGTTTGTGGCCATGCAGAAAAGGAGACAATGGAAACATCCGCACCTGTGTCGATGAGACCTTGCAGCTGAATGTGCGATGGTGTACCGCTGGGTAAGGTGAGGACGCAGGTCATCTGTGGTCGCCGACCAGAAAGGTTTTAGGCCCAAAAATCGTGCGGTGCTCCAGTGGATCCAAAACTCCCATCTCCGCGAATTCGTTGTTCTGGGAACACATGACTTAAAAGAAACAAGTTGAGCAATACGAGTCTTTTCCGGGATCGTGACCGGGGGTGTAGGAGTAGAAACCATAGGATAACCTGATAAACTGGGAACACCTGAATGAATGTCTCCTGCCCCTGCTTCATTCCCGTCGCTAATAGAAGGCATCCCTATCCTTTCCAGCGTTTTCCAATTGCCACTCTCCAAAGCTTCACCTGTTTCCGAAACCATCCTGGTTGCCGAGGCTGGCCAGTAACGCGATAGGGGGGGAGGGTCTCAGGCTTAGATAAAGCCTGGCATGAACGACTACGGTGACGCTTCCGCAATGCCGCATTGCCCGGCGGAGGGCTTGGACGCACGACCCACCCTCCGTATCGCTTTCATCAGTAGTCCCCTCGCTATCCGAATCGTGAGGGAGGAGCAGATATGAGCTGTCCCGTGGCCGGTCCGGCGGACAATCTGATGGGGCGGGGGGAGCGGCGGCAGCGGTAGAGGCGGCGGGCCGCGGGCGCTGTGGAGCCTCCCCCGCTCCTGGTGGCGGCAGAGGTGACGGGGCCCCGGGCACCACAGACCCCCCCTTCACCTCCATCAGTCATAACTCCGCGAGCTGCACGTCTGGAGAAAGATATGTCGGCAGCACAACGTCCTTAGGGGCCGGATAGGAGGGCTTTACACAACCGTGGGGGGGAAAGGTACTTTCGGGAGGGAGAAGGCAGCGCTGCATCCTCGACATTCTCGGCATTCCCCGAGCAGTTCGCCGATTCACGATCACCCCTGCCGATGGCTCCGACCCGCCCGGCCGCTTCTCCCCCTCCCTCTGATCCTGCTCCGTCTTCCGCTCCTTCAACGTATCAAACAATAAGCGCCACTTGTTGCTAACTTCCGCGCGCACTTGTCCCCCCGAGACACGCTGTCCCATAAAGAATCCCCTACAGCTTTCCACGAGAGCACACTAAAAACCACCCTGGCATCGGTAGTAAAACCATGCTCTTTAGCCCAGAGCAGCACATCTTGCAACGCAGAATCAGCGGTTTCTATACCTTTACTTTGCAACATTGTTTTCCGAGTAGACAACACAGTTTTTTCCTCGGTGGTTAGATTATTCCCCAGTGGCTCACCTCAATTTCAGGTGTCAGTTTTCTGGTTTCTGGTCCAGACCTTCGGCGGTGCATCCCCCGCCTCCCAGCCCCCGGGCTCTGTCTTCACGGCTCTCGGTCCAGCCGCTCGTCTCGTCTCTAAGACAAGCTTTTCCTGCTCGGCAGCAGGCGAGCTCCGCGGCTTCCCTTCCCCGCGTCCCCTTGCCTCGAAGGCTAGTTGCCCCACTCGCGGGGCATGTGAATGACAGAATCCTCTTACTATATGTAATTCCTAGAATTCATGTCCTAAATTGACCTAGTTTTATAATAATGAAAAGGACTTTGGCTTCAGATTATTCTGCGAAATGATATAAAGGATGCCATCAGATTATTTTAATTTGCATTGTAGTAGAAAATTTGTTTTTTTTTATTTTAGCAACGTATTTCAGGACTATCACACAGTGTTCAATTGTCATGATTAATTATTCAAAATCATTTGAAAGAAGCAGAAGTGYGTTCTATAAAGTAATTATGGAAACAATGTTTTCAGATAGTTTTTAAATAGTCAGATAATTTCAGTACCTAATTGCTCCTGGAAGCACAAATTGTTCTTTGCAAACAAATTAATTTCACTGTGATAGCAGAACATAGTGGTGAGAAGCTGAAATTAGCAAAAGTTTTAATTAAGAGTAAGACAAACGTAATTTTCTCTGATTGATCAATTAAACAACTTCCCAAAGGATGATATTATTTCTTTCACTAGAAATAATGAAAATGTGTTTGTTTACCTTTCTAAAATATATGTTAGCATTCTTTAGAAAAAATGGGTCAATGTTAATTAATTTCAATAGAAATTAATGGTTGAGTGTCTGGGACCTGTGATACAGAGAAGGTCAGATTTGGGGATCACAATATATTGGTCAAGACTTAAAATATACTCAACTATTAACATAGGTTTTTTATGTAATATAAAATCAGGGTACTTATACATTGTTCTGTTTGAAATAGTAGACTTTAAAAASATGTTGGTAGCACAAAATAAATAACATTTTAACAACACCAAGTTGCATTTGACAGCATGACTGTTTTACTGGTCTTTCCATTGAACTAGGTAACATGGTGGGAACAAAAAGCCTTTCAGACAGTACTTTTAATTCCTCTACTTCCAAGTTTTACGAGAATGTAGAAGATTGTTTCAACTCCCTTTTTTTCCCTTATCTGATAGAAGAAAAATCAAGATGTATGTAGACATACATTTTAAAATAATTTTATTTACTCCAAGTTACACTTGATTGCACAGATTAGCAAAACTTTATTATTAAGTCAAGTATTTTCCTGTTTCCAGCAATTGGAATGTTGTTGCTTTTGTGATTGGGCAGTAAGTTTATTAGAGGAGATTTATAAAAAAMCATAATCAATAATTAGGCTCCTACAGACTTCGTGAGTTCAGAGCTGTGATAACTGATGGACATGACAGTAATAGATTTTGCAATATAGAAGTCAATGTTTATAATATATTAATTCAAGGGTGTCTGTCAAGGAATCAGGACAGTCTGGTATAGCAGAAGTGGATATGTGAGTTCTGCATGATAAATTAGTGGGTTTTGTGTTTGTGTGTGCATGGGTGCTTCAATGTTCATGCCTGTATGAATGTGTCAGATTTAGAAATCTGTAAAATGAAAGTACCAAAAATATTAAAGTTCAGTTGCAGTTATGTACAGTAGGCATCAATTTTTTTTTCAACTTTGTAAAATGTTTTCAATATTAAGTACAACCTCAGCCTTGTAATTTCTACAGTTTGCTATTTTGTATTGTTCCTTTTTCTTGAATTTCTGGACCATGTACATGATAATGAGAACTGAGAGTTGCGTACTGAGCTCTTGCGAATACTTGACACTCCTTTAGGAGACTAAATTGGAACTGAATCTTTTCCAAAGTCTGGACTAAAATGTGATGTGATAATTGCATTTTAACACTAGAGATGTGTATGTACATCTTTGAGAGGGATGTGTTATGAAGGAATTCTGCATTAGACAGTTGAGTCATACAAAGTTTTTACAGAAAGCTTCCTTGTGAGGGAATATTATTAACAAAACCTTCACAGTGTATGAGAGGATCATGATTAAGAAGGCAGGAAGCCCCAGTCTTCTTTGTCTTTGAGAATCTGCACTGAGATGGCATTTCTCTTTGCTACTGAGAAGTGGATCAGTTGTATTCCCTGTGTTTCAGGTCAGCAACTGGCAGACAATTTTTGTTGAAAAATACCCATCTGCTGCAGATCACATCTACCAAATGGAGAAGTTTTGAAGAATGGGCATTTTTACTAACTTAGATCCAGATGAATTGTTTTGCAAATGCCCCTGARGCTGAAAAGGAGCAGTGCAAATTTTGCAGTTGAGAAATTCCGGTTCCCAGGGAGTCTTCATCTGTATTGTGCTTCAAATACCTTCTAACCTGGACTGATAAATTGTAAGCTGATAAAGCAATGTGAACCATCTTATTGAAGCCAGACATGTTAGTTGGGACACAATAAATGTGACATTGTATTTAATGTGGGGTTTTTTTCTTTACACATTTTCATTTATTGCCACTGTTGCTTTCCTGACTGCACCATATAATTTAGTCCCAGTTTCAGGCACAATTTGTTTTGTGCTGAATTTTTGGCCCTATTTTAACACTAATTAAACCACGTAACTTGCAAAGTGGAACAGCTTGAAATTTCAACTATGGAGATTTCCATGACAGACTGTCATTTATAGGGGATTTTCACAGCTAGGTTCTTCTATTTGAATTTTTTAATATTGCAATGCATAGAATTATGAAATATGGCTAAAGTAACTGTGTATTTTCTTTCTCACTATGAATAGACCACCTGTGGGTGCTGAAAGAATGAGTGTGAACTATTCATCTAGATCTGTGGCATTTATTTCTTTTAGCCGCATTTGACTAACTTCTTCAAATACTACACAGCTGCATTTTGGAGTGAATTCTTCAAGACACAATAATCAACTGTCTTTATACTAATTATACATCATATTCATAGACTACAAGTTATTAAAACAATTTATATGAAAAATATTCTTAGTTTCATTTGACAAATGGAGTGAAAAATGAGTATGGATCTCTGATTTCCCACTGATATTCAGAGATGTGGGCTCTAGGCAACATTTTTGAAAATATTGATCTCAAAATGCATGAAAAAACCGATCACTGAAAGAATGTAATATTTAGAGAATAGTGAGCATTTCGCTGAGCCTTGAGTGGTAAACTTGAGAGGCATCCCCACTCAAAGGGAGGAATCTCACACACACTATAAGAAGAAGCTAAAAAAATGTAACTGGGCTTTTACAGTGTAAAATGTTGAATGTTAGTAGTACATCTCCAGACRCGCTGGCTCAACTTAGCTTCTCTAGTTACCAGCAGAATCACTTTTGTTGGTTTCTTTAACAGGTATTTTGTCTGCCAAATTCGCACCTGTGCCAGTTTTTCTCAGGCATGCCATTGCTCTTCCTCAGAGTGTTTAACTTTGAGGCTGATGACTCATCCCGATTTCAGCATTCTTCCATGCCAAGGGCAGCAAGTAACCCCATTCACCACTTACTGCTTTTCGAGTGAGGTAGTGTTCCAGGTATTTTACCCCCACTACAGGTAGAGCAGCCTATTACAATTACCTACAGCAACATACCATGGGCGAGTAACTGAAGAAAAGCTTTAAGGTCTGGCTGGGTTTCACATGCTGAAGGYGTGTTAACAGTACCATGCCATTGTAAAAATGGTGGTGGGAGTATAAACAGAAAGGCAACTTGTAAATCCCTGAAGTCTTATAAAACCCTGAAGTTATTTTTCAGCTCATTGCTAAAACCTCAACTGCAGTAATGTACTCAGATGTATGCAATCTTAGCAGCTATGCAGAAAGAGAAATACTGACCAGCTGCAGACAATTTCAATGAAAAAATGAAAAGGAGCATGCTTTGTGAAGAAAGGATTGAACAATGTGGGATAATCTGCATCAGAAAGCTGAAGCAGGATATAACAGTTYCCAGGTTTGTGAAAGCTACTGCAGAGTGGTAAGGAGCAACCTCTCCATATCTGTGGGAGGGAGAATAGGAAATAGTAAACTTCAACTGCAGTAGCAAATGATTGAAGTTGGACATTAAGAAAAAAACTTCTGGTATCAATGGTGCTCTGGGAAAACCTGCATGAGGAGTCAGTGAATTCAGCATTGTTGGCCTAGGATGGCTGAGAAAAGTAAGAGCTGACATAGTTTATTGTTGGTAAGGGACCTTTGGGATGTAGCTTTTTGATTACAAGTCTGGATTCTGGCTTTATTTCACTTTCGGCATAAGAACTGAATACTCCRTCAACTCATCCTCCTTGTCTTAAGATGCCGTATCTTATTTTGTTAGGGTTGTCCTTGTTTCTTATCTTCTTCAGACTATCCAGTAGATGATAGATCATCAGTATTGAATTCGCAGCTCTTCAATACACCAAGTCTAGTCCTGGTACTAATAACATAAACAAGTCTATTTATGAAAACTTTGCGGTCATTTTACTATTCCTGTCCGGTCTTGGGTCTCTTTCCACACGGCTTACTGTTTGTATGTGCAAACTTGCCTTCTSTTCCTGTTTGTAGCAAAAATAATTTAATATTTCAAATTCACATTTCTTCCTGTTTATTTGTCATAATCAGATAAGCAGATAAAAATAATGAATATTAAAAAAAAAAACAAAAACCCTAGATCTTATTTCCGTTATTTCATGTGTTTACCTAAGCACAAAGTTATTTATAGGAAGGCACTCTTGATTTACTTTTGTTTAAGGAATGAAAATCAAGCATTTGTAGTACTAATTACTTTATATTTGTGTAGTGGGAAAAAGAACTATTTTGCCCACAGGATAAATTTAGGCAGCTATTACACACTAGATTGTCTCTGTCCATCACTGTTAAAGTATAATTGTAGCAATAATTTAATATGCATCTCATTCATTCTCTCCCTGATTTCTGTGACATTTCATGTCAACGAAGTGACAACAATTTGTGCTGCTTCTTGCTCCTTTTCATGCTGATATATTTATCTTGAATTTCCTTGGCTGTACTTTAATGTCACTCATTTATTTGCCCATTTTTCCTTGCCTTTGAATGAAATGTGCCAATTGTTGAAACAAACATTTAAATATAACCATTCATGTTCCCTCATTTTACTTCAATGCCTATCACCTACTCCATCACAGATATGATCCAAAACACAAACTCAAAACACAAACCCAAAACACAGAGGCTGAAGATTCTCAAAGCTTTTTTTTTTTTTTTTTTTTTTTTTTTTTTTTTTGTTTTTTTTTTTTTTTTTTAGTCCAATTTTTTTTTTTTTTTTTTTTTTTTTTTTGGGTGAGAATTTTGGAAATTACATTCCTCAGATTGCTTGGAAAAGAACTTCACAATTCTCTGGTTTTAGCTGCCTTGGTGGTGCAGCAAATGATGCTGACAGCATGGTCCATGCTATGCCACAGCAAAATGCAGCCATGTGGCCTCAGCTGACCAATCCATTTTGCAGATAATGAGTGGGCTAAAATAGGTTTCGGAAAAAAAAAATTTTACAGTTTTTACAGTATTACTAGCAAAATGAGCTGATGCTGGCACAGCTGGGAGATCAATGGTATCATGCTTCAGTGCTGATGCATGATAAAATCCTGTCAGCTCAGTCACAGAGCAGGGAAAACAAAAATTAGATGAACATAACTACAGAATCAGTAATTGCAATGTTACTGCACCCAAAGGGTTTCCAGCAGTACCTCAAATCATAGCCTACAGGTGAGTTCCTTGAAATTACATGTTTGGAGCACAATCTCTGGAACTAACTTAATTTTCACTGGGACCACTGTCTTCTAGTGCCACATAAAGTGTTCCACGAGACTGTAGATGAGCTGACTGAGAACAGCATTGTTGTGGACCAAGGTGAATTGTGGATTTGCCTAAAAGGGTGTTTTCTTCTAATTGGGCACATACAAAGTGCAGATGGATTCTGAGAAAGAAAACCTAATGTGGCAACTTGCTGAGGCTGGTAATAGATATGTGCTGGAGGCAGAGCTTCTCTGCGGAAAAGATTTTTTTTGAAAATTGCTATGTGGATATACTCTAATACAATTTATTTATTGAAATGTTTAAAGGGGCTTAAACTAAAAAAAAMAAAACAAAACAAAACAAAACAAAAACCAAACCAAACCAACCAACCAAGCAAAGAAAAACAACAAAAAAAAGATGGAAAACCTTTTCAAGAAACTTGATTACAAAAAATATTTTATACCACAAATACTTAAGTGCAAGAAGTTACTAAAGCCTGTAAGATTATCATAATAAATTGGCTGCACCAGTTTATATTCTACCTTTCATCATAGAAGAATACAGTCCTTGGGGGATATGAATGATTACCCTACTTATAACCTTTTAAAATAGATTAAAATAGTTTAAGGTAATTATCCTTATAATTTTATTTGCTCCTCTTTTAACACTTCTACTTTAACAATATTTTTTTCTTTTCCCCCAGTGAAGTTTGGCTCTTTAATGGACTTTTCAATTGTAGACACTGAAGTGCATCAACCGAAGAAGAGACAGAAGAACTAATATTGTCCTCTGATGCAAGAGCTGTCTTGTTAAAAAACCAGTAAATTAATTCCTGACAAGAATTATTCTGCTCTTCAATGTGTAAAAAGTGGTAAAATACAAGATTCAGGTGTCAAATGCTGCCACTGAGCTAGTTAAACTTGGAACTGGACTGCCAAATGTGTTTAGGTACCTTCAGGTTGCAGATGTGGGTGTCTTTGGGGTTTCTAGAAGCACTAGTGCAAGTATCTGGTAAACTACCACAGAGGTCAATATCCATCAAAACTAAGCTACATGCATGAGGTTTGGGTGGCTGTAGTATCAGCTGGCAAATCTTAAAGAACAATGAAGAATATGTATGAGCCCATCAGTCCCAAAAATCCTTTGGATCTTATTCTAACTTTGCTGTGCCAAACACTTATAGTATATGTAGTTATGGGAGTGTTCATCTCCCTCTTTTTCCAGCTAACAAGCAGAAGGTGACCCTGCCTTGTCTATTTTGGAAATTTAGACAAATCTCCTTACAGCCTTGGTTTCCTTCTGCATCTCCTGTTCTGGAAGTCCCATATGTCTTCAAATGCCTCTGTTAATCCTCCTTTTTTTTTTTTTTTTTTTTTTTTTTTTTTTTTTTTTTTTTTTTTTTAAGGGGTGAACCAGTTATGGAACTGATTCCTTTTCATAACGAAATGAGAGCAACTTACAGCCAGGGGTCCCCAACTGTTTTAAATGGCACCCAATACATGGGCTTCCCTTCCTCCCACCTCATGTCTGAAAGGAGGGACATAAATTCCTCTGGAAGCAAGGACTGGCATGAGAGAAACAAAATAATTTGTTTGATTGTACTCAGGGAAGAGGCTTTGTCAACTGAGAGTGAGATACAACTTCCCAAGCCACTGCAGGACTTTGAATGTGGGGAGCAAACTAATGTTTGAAAAGGGGACCTAAAGAAAGGAATGATGGAAAAGAATGACTTGGTTAAAAGAGCAAAGCAGAAGATGGGGTTTGAAGCACTGTTTTACTGCCTCATAAACCTGAGGATGTTGAGCAATGTGACCCTGTGAAATGGAAGTGGGAAACTAGTTCTGCTGTGAAGGGCCTGGAAGCATTCAAAAAAGTCAAAGTGTTCAAAACAGTTTATTGAGTTTCTGCACTCACCCTGGGCACAACACAGAAGTACTGTAAAAATGTGTAGGTGACTTGTTCTCTTATCTGAATCAGAACCAAGAGACAAAAGAATATTTTTATAATTTAAGTCTCTTATTATTGGCCAGCTAATAGAAATTAGGCAATAGCAGAAAACTATTTTACAAATATTTGTTTGGCTTTAAAAATCAACCTTGAGTTGATTGTATTGTATTCAATTAATAYTGTATTCTTTGATCTTCTTATAGCATTTGAGCACACAAATTGCACAAGTGAGGTTATGCAGAAAGAACAGGGTTCAAGGTCAAATATTTAACTGTCCTCTCTAAATTTTGGTTTTGGCCATTCTAAATTCACAGCTTGCATATAGCACATGAGCTGCATTATAATTGTTCTGGAATTTTGTTCAAATCATATAATAAAATGGAGCAAATTGCTGAAACCACAAGAAAGTAACCAAATCAGAATTGGTGCTGATTGCTGGTAATCTATCTAGCTTTATAATGTGAATGAAGACTTGAAAAAACCCACCACCTGGAGTAGATGAAAAGAGCCTGACTGACATACTGCTTAGCTACTGCAACAATGTTTGAAGTTCTTAGGAGGCGTCTTTAGCAAATATTCTCCTTATGCTTCATGTTATACAAGAAGATAAGAGGGTCCTGCAGATGGAAGAGTTGCCCAACATAAATTATTTTGTTGGGATCCTGGAAAGCAGCGCCACTAGCATGCAAACACAGACTTTATGAAGGTAATAGGGGAAAAAGTGATCTTAAGGTAAAAGTAAAGAATCAGTGCAACGTCAGAAGTTGCAGAAGACAATGAAGTTATTAAAATATGTGGAATAATAAAGGATGAGGTGAGGCAGGTTTGCTAGCTGACATACCTTCCCATCAGGCTAAGAGGTGACATAAATGGGACAACCAATCAGTGGGAAATCAGCAAAGAAAAAATGAAATCCAGACGTTTGTTTCCAGCACTGTCAGTCCCTCTCAGCAGTTTCTTTCCTGCTACAGCTTCTCTTCTCTCCATGTAAGTTGRAGCTGATGGGCAATGTAAGTTGGAGCTAATGGGCATGATATCCAAGTTATAGCCTCATGTGATGGCTGTGGAGGTATCTACAGAAGACATGATCATACACAGGTAAATGTTGTCTTTACCTGCTTGGTAGTATCCATGATTTCACTGACCTACAGTACATCCTTTTGCTCTGAACAAAGCCTAAGTCTGTCATCTCTCTTACCGTAGTGCAGCTAATAATAACAAAGCCAATGTAAAATAAATAGGCATTTGGGGCTTGATATCTGGACAGCAATGTCCTCAGATGGCTGCCCTTGGTTTTGCTGGGCTATCCACTGCTGAACTTTGCCTAGAATATTTCCCCAGCCATCTAGAATTTCCTGGTCCCCCTGCAGTCCTCCCTGCCATGGCTCCACTAGGGTATGGATTTTTTTTCAGGTTATTCCCATGCTGTTTGTGCTAGGGATCTCATCTGCCCACATTTCAAGCCTGCACTCTAATTTTAGGGCTTGTCAGGACTGTGGAGATTGGTATTTTCCCTGCTTAAATGAGGAGCCAGTTTAGGCAGAGTAAAGTGTCTTTTTTTGATCTTGGGAAAGTAAACCTATATATAGATACACGTGTGTATGCTTAGGTATAGATGTATATGTGCATGGATATGTCTATGTATGTGTATATATACYTCTATGTTTATATATATATGCGTATATATGGTCAATTTACTGTTTGTTGATGGGATATTATAAATATTGCATCACATTTAAAATAATCTAATGTTCTTGTGGGATGAGAGATAACAAAGATTCAGTGGTGTTGGAAATGAAACACTTTTTCATAAAGAACTTGAAAGACAAACATAAAAATTCCTTCCTTATCAGATAACATCTTAACATTGCCTCCTGTTAGGATGACTGCTCCCAGGAGAAGGATAATTAATCTTAACTGCATTGTGCAGGGTGAAGAGCACCTGCAGTTACTGCTGAATAGACTAGGTTTTGTGGCCCCAATAAAATGAACCTGAATATACAGCTGTATAGAAGTGATTCTTAACCTCCCTCACATAGGCTGAGTCACAGACCCAAACACTAGAAAATCAAAAGTAATCTGTTTTTTATATGCTTCTGTTGCTCCTGCAGCTCTTGAGGCACTCTGTCCTACCATATAGTCAACAATGGGGCAGAGCCTGGGACAGGAGAAATTGCCTAACCAACTGCTCTTCTACTTGGACAACATTTGATAGATATATTAATTAAATAGTCTTATAGAAATTGTAGAAATACTGTATCACTTAAACGTATAGCCATATTGTGCACCTTGAAAGCTTGCAATTAAAGACTTGATTTAATATTATCATTTTGTGTTTTATTCCAGGCAACACTTGCTGTTTGAAATTTCCTTTGGCCACACTACTTCTCTGTTCAATCTTCTAGAGTTTTGCGAAGTTAAAACTCATTGTTTAAACAAAAAATATAAAGTGAAGCTCTTTTTTCACTCTTTCCCTAATTATTTTTATGAATATTCTCATATTCTCGTTTTTCATATAATAACCTCTACTGTGTTCACTTGAACCACCCTGACATGAATTACTCTAGTAATCGTGAAGATAGTAGCACAATCAAAGTGTCATAGTGAGCATGATTCAATCTTTGAGTTTCTACTCTCCTTGCACTACATCTTTATATGCTGGAAATCAGTGGGAAAATGCATAGCTTGGTGTCCTGGGTTACAATGTGGGGTTTAACCCAAATATGTATTCTACCATGATCTATCTTACCTTATGATGAAGTGTTGTGGGTGAAGCAGTGTCTCTTTATCTTCACAGTTAATAACTCCCTCCAGGGTAACATCATCAGAATTACACCCACGGGGGGG
>NW_026623770.1:166408-181891 GCF_030028575.1 Malurus melanocephalus | reverse complement strand
AAAAAAAAAAAAAAAAAAAAGAATAAAAAAAGAGAAAATTCACATGCAAACCCTTGGTACCGACCACCAGCTCTTCATGCAAATCTCCAAATAGCAGGACACTTCTGATAAACTCTTAAGATCTTTTCCTGCTGCAAAAACTGCAAGATTTGGCCAGAAGTGAGGACTGCAGGCTTTTTCTCTTCTCACCTTCACAGCTCATTCAATCTGATCAGCTTCCAGAAACTCTCTAAATTTAAAATAAAAATTTGCTCTCATCTTACCCATTGTCCCCAGACAAAGGAATGAAAGCCCTCTGAGCAGGAGAGCAGAGAAATTCCTTCATCTTCCTCTTTATTGTTTCACCCTGGCACAAGAACTCTGTGGTGTTTAGATTATTTTCTAAAACAATTTCTCCTGCAAATGTTCCCCATTCCTGCAGTGAGTTCTGACATTTTTCTCCCATCATTTATGAGAAAGAAATGTTGGAATGCCAAACATTACTAAAAACTGTTTTTAAGACCCKAAAATATTGATAGCCTTGAAAAATATTTTAATATATTAATATAAAATATAAAATTTGTTTGAAAATATTTCTCATGAATGACTGCTAATTTTCAGACTCTAGCAGTTAGCTTCACTTCTTTTTCGTTATTTCAGAATACAATATAAGAAAATTAATAAACATACCCCTTTCCCAAGCACAATTGGAAAAAAATTTTGACAGATTTTTACAGGAATGAAGTATGATTATAAAGCATACATGGTGTTCATATGAATATTTTTGAATCAATAAAGTAGGTGTCTTAAGCATCAGATGTCTTGAGCATCAGGAGCCTAGAGATGGCCATTTGTCATGTTCTAGCATTTGTTTCTGCATTACTGGACCAGTCTTATAATACACAAAAATTGATTTTCACTCAAGTTTGGGGAATCTGAATTTTGTTTGTACCCTTTCAGTTATAAACAGAAGTAGAATTTACAATTTTTACACCTCAATTAAATTTAATTTTGTATGGGTATTTTAGTTATTATATCTAGTATCATATGCTTTTAAATAATATTTATTTTATAATAGACATTGTATTCCCACAGA
This sequence comes from Malurus melanocephalus, assembly GCF_030028575.1. Taxonomy (NCBI): domain Eukaryota; kingdom Metazoa; phylum Chordata; class Aves; order Passeriformes; family Maluridae; genus Malurus; species Malurus melanocephalus. The sequence goes on along the minus strand of NW_026623770.1, from coordinate 180,816 downwards.
GTCCTTTTAATTTTTGTTAGGAAAGTCAAAGTAGCTGGCTATAACTTGGACTAGCAAGTTTATTTTTTAATGCAACCTTAGAATTTCAGAAGTGGTTACTCAGATTTTTAGTATAACGATGGAATTTCAGGAATTTAAATATAAATGATTGTTACATGTCAATTTGGGGTCTGATTAGGAAGTTTGTTCTGTAAATACACAGAGGTCCTGCAGAGATTCAGGGAATGGAATCACTTATAGAAGAGAAGACAAGTTTAGATGTAACATAGCCTAAGGACTTTCTTTTCTTTTGAAAGCTCCTTTGCACATTATTTCCTTTTTCCTTCATACTGTATTCTTTCTTAATCTTTACCATAGAGAGTAACAACTCTGAAATATTCCAACGCACTTTGCGTACTCCCAGTGTACAAATAGTTCCCATATTAGACATAATAATGAATTCAGTCCTTCAACTAATAATGCTGTTATTTTTACCTACTGAACTCTGACACTTGGTTATTATGTTTAGCATCAATTTTGGTGGGTGCAAAGGATCCAATACACCTACAGACGATGTTTAAATCTGTGCATAATGTTCACAGATCACCAAAATCTTGACCGGGCTCTGATCTCTTTTTTCACCCCTCATTTTTTTTTTTTTTTTCCATTTTATGTTCATGAAAATTGCACTGATCTGTTCTCTTCACTGAAGTAGTAAAGGTAATGTATTTGTTGAACTTGTTCCATGACACTGACAGCTGTGGTGACTTAGCATCAGAGTCTGAGCCCTTCACAGCTATTGATTCCATCTGTGTTTTCTAGAATTTCAAACACTGCTCAAGGATAAACTATTTAAACAACACACATCCAGCCAGCTTTTATTGCATGTCTGCCTATGAACACCACCTTTGTTCTCTCTGGGTGTTATTTTTGTCTCTCTATTTGAGACACAAAAATTAGTTTTATGGTTTGTGCCAGTTGTTAACTGTTATCAAAATGACTTCAGTTGGTAGGTCTTAGTCCATTTCTTTTTTGTTAAGATTTTCTGAGAAGTATAGTTGCCAATGTCAAATTATGGCTCACATATAGTGGTGTATCTGTAGTAAACCAGCAATGCAGTAATCACACCATTATTTAAGCAGCAATTGGGTATGTTTCTTCTAGCCAATGTATTTCCTTCCCCTGAAAGCTTCCCTGAGGGACTAGGATCTGTCTGCTTATGTCATCTGGGCCTCCACTGTGGCCTTTGCCACCAGCATGATTTATGGACTCCTYTGTAGCCTGCTCATGGTGCATGCAGTAGCTGGATCTTGTTGGGTGTGATGTCCACCTGCTGTCAAGTAACTTGTTACAAACTTTCTCTTTGTTGTCATTAATATGTCTATGGAGAGAGAGGTACAAGTCTTCTCAAGTCACCTCACTGGGCAAAATGGGAAATGTATCCTCATTGTAAGAATTTTCTTTAGGCACAATACAATAAAAAACAAAAGAAGAATTATATAATAAATGTAGTCGTTTCTGATTGCTTTTTCTGAATGACTCCATCACTGAGGCAAAATTGCTTTTTGAAAAATTTTTCTGAATAGATATATGATTTTGGTCTATTATACACTGTATATAAGATATATTTTTTCTGTCTCCTTGCTTTAGCTGTGAAAAAATTTCTTTGAGAACCCAAACAAGAGGAGTATCTGAAATCTGAAAATATTTTGGTAGAGTTTTTGATATCAAATGTCTCAGTTTTGTTAGCATAGTTTACTGCTCATCGCAACAGACAGCATTGCATTTTATTTCCAAAGAAAATTGTCGAGAAGCGCTGGGAGACAGCACACAGACCACCACAGGATGATCGGCTGAACTCAACTTTATTGCGTCAGAACACGCCTTTCATAACCCCGTTAATGACCCTCATACATATTCTGAACATACAGTTCACATTGGTTAACTTTCAAAACGCGTCACTAGAACTCCTTATCAGGGCTGGATATTGTAACCGGCCGAGGCTGTTGCATCAGCCAGGAGTCCATTACTAACGGACTCTGTGGGGAGAGGGGCAGGAGCTGCTTGGTGTTACATCAGCCCTGCTGTGGTAGGCTGCTGGGTCTGTAGCTAGGCAGCTTCATGCTGCCTACGTGACTCTTGTCACAAAGCCATGTCAAGATATTCCCCACATCTCCCCCGTTTTCTTTAAGCAGAGGTAAATTGGCTTGAAAGGCCTGATGCAATAGCTGGTTCAAGATCCCTTACAAACAAATCAAGAAACAAGGTCCAAAAGGCAAAACTAACAACAGGATCAAAAGAATACTAACACACTGCTCAACAATGTCTTTTACAATACAGTAACTTGAAACAATGCAGAAATAACTGTCTCAGCTCCACAAGGCTGTTACACCTTCTCTGTAGCTATCAAAATTGTGACGTGATCACTAAGTGATAAACATAGCATGAAGGGGCACAATATCAGTGTCAGAAAGAATCCATCTGGCCTAGAGATTTAGGACCCGAAGGCCACTATGGCCAGCAAAACTTCACTGCACCCAAACAAAACAGGAGAAGTGCATGTATGTTGTTATAGAATAGGCAGTAACGCCGGTTATACTARATAGAACCATGGGCTTTCCTGYRGAGAGGCTCGAAGGAGTGCACCRGAACAACATCGATGATGTAGTAAGGCTTCTGGATTCAAAGCATAAAAACCATTACAAGATACACAATCCATGTGCTGAAAGACACTGTGACACCGCCTTTCTGCAGGATTAGATTTATCACTGGCCATCACAACACCATTTTTGTCCAATGTCATGGGACCATAGAGCTGACCAAATTTAGCATTGTCCTCCTTCAGAATGCCATTACTTAGTAACCCACTTGACATTAATACAACGAAAACAATCAACCAACTTTTTCCACCCCTGGTATCCTATAGTGAATGAACAAGCAAGAAAAAGGAGCAAGCAAGATAGCAACAGTGAACTCCAAAACAATAACTGTAACAAGGTTACAGCAGTAAATTTTTCAAAACTGTAACTGGAGTCTGTAAGCTGTCACTGGTCAGCGGCAGGGACAGGGGCAGTTCTTTGTGCTGTTGCTTCAGATGATCCTCCGATGGCTTCYGAAGCAGCTTTTGGGGACTGGCCAGGTCCCACAGCTGGCTTCGTCTAGCAAGCTGGAATCCACCTAGAGCCTGTCAGAGTAAAAGCGCACAAATATTCTCTGCCCTAAATGATAGCTTCAGTTGATCCCTGCCAGATATTAGTTTTCGGGTCTCGACCAGGTCTCGTAACAAGGCGGTAGCTTACAACTCAAGAAGACTGAATCAAYGTGGAGTATGCTCCCACAAGTCTCCTCTATCTTAAAAAATGCCTTTTGCTATTTAAGTTAAGGAAGCAAGTGTATCTAATAAAGGAGGGCTGAGAGAATCAATAATGTGCTGCTATAAACAGCAAACAGAACTGCAGCCCATTCCACACTCGCTGCAATAGTCAAATCACAAAGTTGTTGAAACAATAGGGATAGAATACAACCCACTTTGAGGTCAAGTCCATTTGCACATTACTAGTTGTGTAGGGGCAAGAAGTTTGGCTCCTTTTGTTCACACACAATGCCCATAAGAGTATCACTTCTATGTCAGAGGCATGTGGTAACAGCCAAAGCTCTTTCAAGGAGACTTCAGAAGCAATTTAAGAAACTCAACTTAAGTGTTGCCCTCACTGCAGATATACAGGCAACTGCACCTTTCTCGTGCTTACAGCAGTAAAGGCAATCTACCAACACTGGGCGAATATTGGCACTAGGTCTTTTGTCCTCTCCTAGCACTCAGCATGGGCTGATGTACACAAGCCCACATCCTTGGGAGATGATGCACTGTGTCAATTCTATATGGCATTGTGTTCTAGAGACTCTTAAATGTTGCCTCCAACATTTCAACTCTCTGTGCCATCTCACACTGGCATCRACCCACACAAAGCCTGTTACTGTTCTCTTGTGTATGATTTGCTGCAGAACAGAGCCATAATTCTTAAATCTTCTGAAATACACAGAGCAACTCGTCTATATTCTTAACTCTAGGGAGCAAAGCCCATTCATGTTAATAAGGCAGACAGTTAATGCACTTGTATCTTACAGCGGCAAGCGCTTTTAGGAGAAGAACCACACCTCCTTTCCCAAAGTGCAGCATTGCAGCCTGAGAAGATGCAATAACTATTAAAAATCTTAACATAAAATACAAATACAGAAGCAACAGAATGTTGTTAATAATACTAAAGGACAAAAACAGACTGTTGTTAAAAGGAGTTTCAAGTAATATTTCAAATCCAATTTCAATCCTATGCACAGGAGACAATGCCCTGAGATTAAGAAGAGAAGTTCACATCAAAGTGTATTCTTAATAGCACATGGGCATGGTCAACAGACCCATCCCTGTGACAGCTATTGTCAAAAATAAAAATCCAAATAAAAAGACATCATTCTCATTAGCATTCATATTAAGATGTGCACTGCTGGATATAGCTATTTTGCTTACTGCAACCAATAGACACGATGTGCTGCATCATTTGTGCTCCATACTATGTGTACGCTTGTAGACATGCCAGTATAAATCCTGCTCATGAAATAAGGTATACTGARAAACAACATGGTCTCTGCAGAGGTATAGCTTTTGAGTTTCCAGAATCTATAGACTTCTGTTGGTCCTGACCACCATGTTTTAAGGTTCTGCTTATTTAAAGTTTCAAGATCAAACTTATATGATCAACCAGTTCACACTTCCCTTTTTAAAGTGAAACTTTCATCCTGTGATTGGGAACTGGTTACAATCTGAAATGCATTCTCTAAAATAGACTGGTTCGAACCATACCATAGAAATTCTCAATTATAGAAATCTCAGAGTATTATATTCCTTGTCTTATCAGGCAAACACCAACTCTCTTGACAACATAAAGAATACTGTCACTGGGACAACCGGAAACTAAGAGCTATCAGCTCCATTCAGTTAATATTTTTCTTAAAGGGAATTCCTTTCTCGAAYAAAATCTGTGTGTTTCGGTCGAGACAAACTGACAAACTCTGTTCATATAAACAAATGATGTTCTTAAGTGTTGATATCACTGCAGGATAGTTCAAGGCCCGGTGTATGAAGAGGGCAAGTTAGAAGATTGTGCTTGGCACAGTCAGGGAAGAGGATTCCCTCTCCACTAAAGTGAAGTGGAATCAACACCTCCAAACAGGTGGTCAGATAAGTGACCTTTTGTAGCCCAATATATATTCCCACTCTGAGTCTTGCAGAAGACTCTGGGTTAGGCAAAGACAAGCAAGCATTTTGAAAGAACACAAAATTACTTTTCGCAAAGAGAATATTTGGAAAGACGTTTCTGTCATACAAATGCTTAGTGTTTCTGACCGCAACGGTGCCAACATCACCTCCCGAAAGCAGAATACCTTTTTACCCATGCACTTTATAGATTGTCTCACCATCATCAATGAAAGTGTCAATATAGGAGATATCAGTCTCTTAACAGAATATCTGAAGTTCTCTGCAATTAAGTTAAGTTATGCTGTAAGTGAGGAGGGCAAGGTTGATAGTGCCCTCTTGGTGATCCTCATGTGGACCTGCTCCACTGGGTGCAGACCTGGGTGTTTCAGCCATCGTCACCTTGGTCCCTTTCGCTGGTACCTAAAGGAGTCCTGTGGAAAAGAAAACACAAAGACATCCCCAACCCCAGCACAATGCTAAGCCAGATAAGCCTCCATGGGGTGTCCTGGGACAAGGTTGTGGTGCCAATTGCTGCACCCAGGAGCTCAAAGGCACATTCTCCTAAAGGTCTGCAGGATCCCAAGGATACAGGCAGACCTGACTTCTTGGGCAGGAAAGCAGAGACAGCTTCATCTGTTTTAATAAAAGAAGGACTTCCGACGCAGATGTTCTATCCTCTTTTAGAAGAGATGTGAGCAAGTTCTCTTCTGCTTTATRTTCACCCATTCCTGTTCTCCCCGAGTGTCCATTTCTGCAGAAACTCTCTGAATAGTCCGATGGAGTTGTCTGCTCATCCACCTCTCCAGGAAAATCCCAAGATACCTGAAGACTTAAATGGTGTTGTTCTCTCAAGCAAATACTCACACGAGATGTTTGATCTCCACAGGGAGACAGTGTCTCACCTGGCTGGCTTTTCATGTCCTTAGTCCGATTCTGTAGAATCTCCTGTAAATTCCTGTTATCTAAGACGTCCTCTTTCAGTTGTTTTCTAAGGTCATTAGTTGTTCCACTTAGCTGCTGTCTGGTGGTGTCGATAATTCTCTGCAGCCTGCAAATCTCAGCATCCTTGGCAAGGTTCTCGGAGCGCAGCTCTGCCAGCAGAGCTCGCAAATCCACAGTGTCTTTGTGAAGGTGGCTCTTGGAGCAGTACCATGTCTTGTTGAGGGGCGTGGCGCTGAAGTTCCCGCTAGCGTCCGGTCTCCATGGCAATGGTACTTCCCCTGAYGGCACGCTCCGCTCTGCGTCCGTTAGACGCCGTCTCTCAGTGACCGGTTTGGTCCGTTCTGCTCTCTCCTGCGGGGCGAGATCTGGCTGCAGAGTGACGCTAGCTGCCCGTTGCGAAGTGTGCCGGCTGTGGTGATCTGGTGCACTGCTTCCCGACCGCCGACGGCAGGCTCCGATGTTGTGGGAACTGGACTGGCAATGGTGACACCACAGTCCTTGGGCTTGGCATTGGCGGCGCAAGTGACCGGGGTCTCCGCAGCGGAAACATTTAACTTTGCCACTGGACGGGGGACCAGGACCGAAAGCGGCTGCAGCTTGCAAGGGCGCTAGCGCAGCTAAGGCCTGATGTTGAGCGGCTTGGGTTTGTTCCCTATGATCTAACCTGGGTTCCCTAATTGTTTCTTTGATTGCCTCTGGGCCCTCACTGTCTCCACTATATAAGCAGTCCTTTGCCACCACGGCCCATACGTCCCTCCTATTCCGGGAGATGGAACCCACCCGGACACTTCCTGGATGAGGGACTTCCGGCCTCCGAGGAACTTCCAGCCTCCCCCATCCCGTGACTTCCTGTGAGCCACTTCCTGCCCCGTCCCCAGATGTAGGCGGTGACGGCGGCAGGGGCACTTCTGGCTCTGGTAGGAGGGAGGCCGTTGGTGTGGGCGGAGCAACCGCCCTGGGAGATTCACTAGCTCCCCCAATGGCTGASGCTGGCAGCCTGACAGTGGAGACAACGGAGGGCAGGGGACAATCAGACCAGCTAGAAACAAACCCCATGTTTTTCTCGCGGGCGGCAGTAGCTTGCTCAACCGCTTTCCCCTCCGCCTGATGTTGTAACAGCTCCTCGTGTACCACCCTCCATAACATTCCCATTCTTTTAGCCATTTTATCATCCTCCAGTAAGGCTTCCTGAATCTTATTACCCAGTCTTTCCCATTCGCTTAACCCAAGTACTGTATGAGGGTTCTGAAAACAACCCTGATCACAACAATGATTTAAAAGATCTGATAACTCCTTACGGAGAAGATTTGGTAACTCCTTACGGAGGTCAGTATTCCTGGCTGGGCGCTTTCTTAGAAAGCAAGTAAGTAAATTGTATGCCGCTTGCCTTTCCATTTTAATTTCCCTTAGTGCGCGCTTGCAGCCTTACAAGGTCTTGCGGCACACCTTCGGCTGGACCCTCAGACGAGGCTCGTCCAGGGCCCGGTACCAAACCCCCTTTTTTAGTGGTACTTTTGGCCGTCTCCGCTGCTTAGAGACCCGRTTACACTTACGACGCTCAGCCGTGATCCGTAGATCATTCGCTCCAGCTCGACAGTGGAAACCAGTGTCCGCTGTCCGCGTTTGCACCTTATTCCCTGACGTATCACGTCGAGGGTCACCATTTGTCGAGAAGCGCTGGGAGACAGCACACAGACCACCACAGGATGATCGGCTGAACTCAACTTTATTGCGTCAGAACACGCCTTTCATAACCCCGTTAATGACCCTCATACATATTCTGAACATACAGTTCACATTGGTTAACTTTCAAAACGCGTCATCTGACTCCTCCTCAGGGCTGGATATTGTAACCGGCCGAGGCTGTTGCATCAGCCAGGAGTCCATTACTAACGGACTCTGTGGGGAGAGGGGCAGGAGCTGCTTGGTGTTACATCAGCCCTGCTGTGGTAGGCTGCTGGGTCTGTAGCTAGGCAGCTTCATGCTGCCTACGTGACTCTTGTCACAAAGCCATGTCAAGATATTCCCCACAGAAAATAAAGACTCCGCATTCTTCAGTGTTTTTTTCCCTCGGGTCACCAAAAAAAAAAAAAAAAAAAAAAAAAAAAAAAAAAAGCTAATTAACTGTGTTGGAAAAGTGTTTTACAGAGCTTGAATAAGAGTCATTGACTCTTTTCAGGAGAAGAACAAAAAAACCGACATGCCTTGTAAAACCAGTGTTGTTCTTAGGGGATACATCCACTTTTTTAGTGTGTACAGAAGATAATGTTCATGCATCTAGAAAGTTCAAACTTGCCATTTGGAACTTTTGCATATTTTATCCCCTGCCTTCCCTCTGCTAATTTGTAAATATGTGTGGGTGTATGTATATACATGTGTGTATGCTTATGTATGTGTGTATGCATATATATGTGTATATATATATATATATATATATATGGAAGACTGGGAGGCAGGAGGAAAAAATATGCCTGAATCTTTTATCCCAGTGACACAGAGCCCATGCTCAAGTTTACTCCTTTGAGTTTGATTTTGAGTTCAGAATCTGAAATTTTCAAAAGAGCAGTGGACAGGAAGATTTTTGACCACTCAAGATTTTAATTTCTCCTAAAAGATGTGTAAGTAGCTCATGAGTTCAGGTTGAAACACTTAGAAGAGTCTTTAGTCTTTAGTAATTCTATCAGAAAGTAAAATAGGAGAGCGACACATTTTTTTTTGCTCTGAAAATGAGTATTCCAATCAGAGAATGGGAATCGTCACTTTTGTTCTGAATTTTCCTTCAACTAAAGGGACAATACATATCCTTTGAAACCTTCTTTAAACCCTCCCTGACTAGGTCATTCATCCTTAGCAGCCTGGGGATATAGAATACAAGCAAGGAAAGAAAAACAACCCAAAAACTGGAATACTTCAGTTTCTTTAAAAAAAAATCCTGTTGCTGAATATCATGTATTTCACATTTATTTAAAAAAATATATATAAAATGCATGCCAGATTATTAATGCTCACTGCCAGGCTTGACACATTTCATTTATGAAAACTGGCAATTACTTTTATTTCTCAGTTCCTATGCAAAAATACATTTTCCACAGGGACCTTAGCTCCAACCCAGGTAGGCAGTCTTTAGACTTTGCAGGTCTGCATTCACAGCACATAATCTGTACCTTCATATTAAAGAATGATGTTTCAGTGCTAGAATCAGATAATCTATTTTTGTCCCTCCTTTTCTTCCCCGTGAACAGCTTTACCTTTTATGTCACTTGAAATTGACATTTTTCTAATCATGTTAGACTATGTGTTCATTCAAAGGGCCACTTGCAGCTGTAGGGATAAAAATTACTTAAAAATTTCCTCATAGACCAGATGTTTTTCAAAGCAGCTGCTGTCAGACCTCCTGGAATAGTAGAGTATCAAGATACTGGAACCCAGAGGTGGTTTTTGAAAGTAGAGCCTTATGTCTTTTCTCTTTCTAGTCTGGATTCTGGTTCTAGTCCTGGCTTCAAACAATCTTAATGCTCCTCTTACCCATAGAAAGGATATGTGTCCATCACTGTCATATGCTGTGATTTCCTATTTACCTAGGTGAGAGCAGAGTGAAGAGAGCATGTTTTCATACAGGACACAAAGTTTGGGTTTCTTGAAATTGTACAGGATCTTTCTGCTTGCTGTTCTTCATTTTAAAATCCCCCCCCCCCCATCATGTAATAAAGATATATGTTTTCTCTTTAATTTTTCTTCCATCTTCTATCTGTTTTCATAAAAAAAATCTTCGCACACAAATTTCCCCTTATCCTCATAGCAGCAGGTTTAACCACATAAATTGTTATTTGTCTCAGTGAAGCCAATGTCACAAACACTGTAAAAGGTGATTCCACCATCATTCAAACCCATACACGCCTCCACAGCTTTGAATCTTAACTTGGGTTTGCTGGTAATGCTTTTTTTTTTTTTTTTTTTTTTTTTTTTTTTTTTTGAAGTCTTTTTTTTTCACTAGCAAGTAGACTTCACATGTTGGTTGTTTTCTTTATGGTATGAATAAACATTCAAGGGGTGTTTTTGTAACAGTTTACAATATAATGTTTTTCTTTAAAAGAGATTTGGAAAAATTTAGTGTAATTTTTGAGTGGCCATCTATCAGCCTTCTCTGCTTCAATAATATGTGATACAAAGTTAGGTTTTCTCTTCATTCCCTGGCTTAATTGCTCATGATATTTAATCTTTGTGTACTGCCGTGAGCCACAGGAAAGACGACGTGAACTCCGAGGGAAGAAGGTCCAGCTTCTTCTTTATTAACTGCTCTTACCAGCAAACTAGCATGAGTTATATAAACTTTCTTATCTCCTGCACAAGCAGTTACACCAATCACACACGCCTCAGCCAGTCACATGGCCAGGCAGCTCCCAATGTCCACTCGCCATGATCCCTGTTCCATTTCATGGGCCAGCTTCACTTCACCAATCCCGTTCCCCTCCGTGGCTGGCTGCATCAGCTAGTCCGTGCCTACACTGCGTCAGCTAGACCGGCCCATACTGCGTCAGCTAGTCCGGCCCCCACACGCATTCACACTATTGTAAAACAGYCAGGGCCCCCGCATCTACCGCTTTCTTTTCTAACAATCTCAGTAATACAATAAATGGTTAGCCATAGTTATCCATATAGTCTGTGGGGGTACAATGTCGCTGGGGTTTTGCAAAAAGTTATAAAATATAGGGCATTCATTGCGATGATCTCGGGGATTTAACCAGCCCAAAACACAATGTTTTGTGTACTCTGTTTCCAGGRCTCAACTCCCCCTTTCTTTTCAAAGAAAACAGCAAATGTTTAAGGTCCCAAAAAATTCCTGAAAAATCCCTGAAAAAATCCCAAAAATTCCCAATGATTAATTTATAATTAATCATTAACATAGAAATCATTAATAATTATATTCATCATCATAATCACCATCATAATTAATCATWATCAATTAATCAGTATCATAATCATCATTAATCACCATTAATCAACATTACAATTATTCATCGTGATTAATCTCATCACAAGCATGATTAATCATCATCATAATTAATCACCTTTATAATCATTATTATTCAATAATCGTCATCACAGTTAATCACCTTTATAATCATTATTAATCAATAATCGCCATCACAGTTAATCACCTTTATAATTAATCATCACCTTTATAATCATTATTAATCATTAATCATCATAAAAATCACCATCATCTATTAATCACTACCATAATCATTATTACTCAATAATCACCATTAATCATAAATCTGGCCGGTATCATTCAAGAGTCCCTTTTTTCGACACAACAATACAAGGTCTGTTAAGTCCCCTTTCTCTGACTCCGTATCTGTTCTCCTTGCTAATTTCAGCAAACTTTCTGTAGTGGCTTGTTCAATCACAGACGTAGCATTCCCCATCCTGCATTGGTTCTGGCTTACAAGTCCGTTGTGGATGAATCCGCTTTTCCTTTCCTCTTCAAAACTCCCAGCTTTTTCTTATTTCCGCTGACCTCACTATCTCGCCGTCACCGACCTGGCTTTTTTTCCCAGCTCCCACAGCCTCTTCTTCTTGTTATATTATTCCCGCTGACTCGCTGTTCCTTGGCCTCTCCAGCTTCTTATTTCCTTTTTTATATTTGATTTTTGGTAACTCACTGGTTCGCCGTCTCCGATCTGGCATTCCCCAGCCCCTGACTCGCTGCTTCTTCGTGCTGCCCCTCTGCCTTTCGTGCGTGTGGTTCCTTTGATCACTAGTTCGTTGCATGGCCACCGCGAACTCGCTCTCCCCATGCGCGCGGCTTGCCGCACGGCCACTTGATTGTCGCCGCTGCTGCCGCTAGTCCCGCTGGGGCCGCTCRCCGGTCCCGCTGGTCCCGCTGCTCCGGCTGGTCCCGCTGGTCGCACCGCTGGTCTGTCGGCGCCACCGCTGCCTCCGCTGCTGCTCTGGCCGGAGGTTCATCGGTCCCACTGGTCCCTCTGGTCCAGCCGCGCTGTTCCCGCCAGTGCCACTGGTCGCGCTGCTCTGGCTGGTCCCGCTGGTCGTGCCGTGCTGCTTTCACCAGTCCCGCTGGTCCCACTGCACTGTTCCGCTGGTCCATCGGAGTCACCAAATGCCACGAGCCACAGGAAAGACGACGCGAACTCCGAGGGAAGAAGGTCCAGCTTCTTCTTTATTAACTGCTCTTACCAGCAAACTAGCATGAGTTATATAAACTTTCTTATCTCCTGCACAAGCAGTTACACCAATCACACACGCCTCAGCCAGTCACATGGCCAGGCAGCTCCCAATGTCCACTCGCCATGATCCCTGTTCCATTTCGTGGGCCAGCTTCACTTCACCAATCCCGTTCACCTCCATGGCTGGCTGCGTCAGCTAGTCCCTGCCTACACTTCGTCAGCTAGAGTGGCCCATACTGCGTCAGCTAGTCCTGCCCCCACACGCATTCACACTGTTGTAAAACAGSCAGGGCCCCCGCAGTGTACTATACATGGGATGAAACTTTCCAGTCTCATGAATAGCTAGTGACGGAATGATGATGCCGCAAGAGGGAGGACTTCAAATGGGTTTGGGTATTGGTGGGAAGATCAGGGAAGTTACTGATTAGGAGTAAATAGTTGGTTTTTGGAACAGCAGCTGAGATTCAAGACAAAGTTAAAGACGACGTAAGCAGTAAAATGTGAAAAGAAGTTTCTAGGAAAGGCTACTAAAGTTAGGAAAAATTGTCAGAGATGAGCCGATGCAGTGAAGTGAGTACCACATAGACATGCTGCTTTGAAAAAGACAGAAAATCTGTTGTTATGGATACATCTTCAATACAACCTTTTCCAAAATATAAGATGAATTGGAAGTGTGTTAAGTCAGAAAAGGTTTGATTCATATATCTGTATTGTGGTTCATGGCGCTGTTATTATTTCTTTKTAGATCCAGGAGATCCACACTATTTGGATGAACTTATGAAGTGTTTTCTTCTGCAAGTCTTTCTGTCATTCAGCTCTGAAAACAGCATGAAAGCCTGAATTTAAACAGGATAGTATGYATAGTCTCTGTAGGAAAGGGAAAGCCAGTACTACTGTACCCTCTTTACATAAATGATTGTGAAACAGTGATGGTACAGAAATTTCCTTATGTGAGCTTCTGAAAAGTAGCTAAACCTCCAGCATAGCCACTAATCCAGAGGTAATTAAGTGAAGTTCACTTGCTGCTTCACTTATGACAATGGCTATGGAAAAGAAAAAAGTAATTGGGGAAGAGGAAAATTAGAAATGTTATTAGAATGCATTTGCCACATTGCCATTCCATGCTGTAGGGGGGTAATGCTAGCTGGATCCCAGGCACGCACCGAAGTCTCTCTGTCACTGCCATCTGCAGCTATGTGGGGGACAGAATACAAAACAAAGGTTTCATAAGTTAAAATAGAGACTGGAAGAGATCACTCACTGAATAGTCATAAGCAAAACAGGCTCTGATTAGAGATATTAATTGAATTTGCTGCTAACAAAATCAAGACAAGATAATGAGAAGTAAAAAAAATCTTCTAAACACCTCCTCCCACCCCTGCTCCCTTTCCAGCTATACCTCCTTCCACAATAGAATGGGGGTTAAGGTCAGTTCACCACCTGCTGTTTCTCGCTGTTTCACGACTCCAGTGAGAGGAGTCATTCTCCTTCTGCACTGTGGGGTCCCTCCCATGGAAGACAGTTCTCTGCAAACTTCCCCAACAAAGCTCCATCTCATCAGCAACAGCTCTCTCAAAACTGCTACATCAGCCCATCCCACAGACAGCTGTCCTCCTTCAAACTGCTGCAGCATGGGTTACTCATCCATGGGGAGCAGTTCAAGTTCAGGCTATTCCAGCATGGGAGCAGGGCCACAGGTCTCCCATGGGCTCAGGGCATCCTCTAGGCATCCAACTGCTCCAGTGTGGGCTCCTACATGGGTTGCAGGTGGATCTCTGTATCCCCATGGATTTCCACGGTTTGCAGAGGCACAGCTGCTTCACCATGGTCTGCACATCAGCCTGCAGAAAAATCCAGGGCCTGGGGCAGCTTCTCCCCCTTCTTCTCCACTGACCTTCATGTCTGCAGGATTTTTCCTCTCACATATTCTCACCCCACTCCTTTGTAACAATTGCAAAAGAACTCTTCTTCTTCTTCTTCTTCTTCTTCTTCTTCTTCTTCTTCTTCTTCTTCTTCTTCTTCTTCTTCTTCTTCTTCTTCTTCTTCTT
>NW_026623770.1:98160-166328 GCF_030028575.1 Malurus melanocephalus | reverse complement strand
TCTTGTCTTCTTTTTCTCGGTCACTTATCTACTTAAATTCAATCCTTTCAACTTATTTCAAACAAACCCTTCTCCTGCTCACCATACAAATTTCATTGTCTCTGAAAATATTTTAGGGGAAATTTCAGGCATTACTTCTGCTTCTTGCTATTGATTACCTCAAATTACATTATTTTTTTGAATTCTCCATTAAAAATGTGTCGTAAATGAGTCCATTTTACCGTAGAATGAGTAAGACTCCAGATCTGAGCACCCCAATCTCCAAAACTACAGGACTTTGTTCTCTTCTGAGCTGGAGCCACCATTTTGTGCAGTACAGAAATTATTTTTCAGAAAAAAAGTACCACAATCATCCACAAGTCACTCCGTTGATAATAAATTCACTTTGTACTTCTAAGTTGAGCCTGTTTTGCCCTTGGAATGTTTTCTGCCAGTCCTTATCTCAACTCGTGAACCTTCCATTTAATTTTTTTCTCTCTCCTCTGCCCAGCTGTGGCAGGAGAGAAAGCGAGTGAGCAACTGTCACAGGTTCCTGAAGTTTGGCAGTGCAAACCACAACACTATGTAACACTCCAAAAAAATGGTCTTTCCATTCAAATTTATTTGATTTTTTTTCCCTGAGGTTTTAATTTTTGCCAGTAGAATTAGGGTTGCTAAAAGGCTCAAAACCTGAAATCTCAGAAAGCTGCAGAGAGATCTATTTTTTTTGGTAATAGTTTAAACATGATTCTTCAACTTACTAATTGCAAAATTTTCCCTTTCATTAACCTGGCAAAACTTTCCTTCCTAACCAATGCAAAGGTCCATTTTGTGTACACAGACTTCAATTCTTTTTATTTTTCTGTCTCAATATTTATATCTTGGATAAGCATTTTATTTTAAGTTCTTAGAGATAAAGCAAGACCTTACATTCTTTCTAGTTTAAACTAATACAAGCTTCCTTGATCAGCTTGACTTTTGTGATAGATTTGATTTTGTTTCCACCAATCTTTGAGATGTGTTGTGATAAGTAGATAGAAATTCTGTTTTGTGAAGATTTTTAATACAATTACGTTAGTAGAAGAAATGTAAACCTGTAGTGAAAACTATGTACATCAGCAGTATCCCCTGAAGCACAGAAATTTTGAATAGCTTCCACTACCGTCTTGGAAGCCTTGCTATTTTTCACATGGAATATCTGTTTTATTTTTGTCTCCATCTTGGTTTTCAGATTATTGTGGGTATTTCAAGAAACACATGAACACAGGAGTTACTAAGCCTGCTGGATAACTAATTTGGTTATTTCTGCCCTTGAGTCTGGAAACTACTTTGTTCTGGATTGGATGGTAGGTCTGTCCAAAACTAGCTTTACTGGGAGCATAGAAACAGTATATTTTACAGAAATTCTACTACTAAATCAGTTGGGAAGTAAAAAGACATGATAACAGAAAAGGCAGGTGAGATCCACTTTTGAAGTAGTATTTCTACTCCAAAATACATACATTGGGGAACTACTAAAAAATCAAAAAGAAGTTATAACTTCAGACAGATTATTTATCCTGCCCCAAAATTACCTTCAAGACAAGAAGGTAAGAGAAGACTGGAAGTTGTACTGTGGTTGCATGGAGAAAGCACAAGCCAACACATATCTAACTCATTGTGAAGATTAATCACACAAATAATGGCATGTACTAAGAGCAATGTTAAAGTTACTTTTAAAAGCATAAGAGATAAGGCCATGCATGTGTGCACAAAATTTCTCTCTGCTATCTCGTCCCACAAACAGCAATTTAAGAATATTCTGATTTAGAGGTTTGTGCTAGTTTTAGTGTAAACCAGTGGGAGGAATTAACTCTACACAAATATCTTGTGAGACTCCAAGTCAGAACTACAATTTAATAAGATCAATTACAATAAAGGCAATAGTATAGTAACATCAACTCAAACTGACAAAGTCAGAATATGACCTGACACCCTATTCGTCAGGGTGGTGGTAGCAGTCAGATTAAATGGTGGCTACAGTCCTGTTGGACTGATGGATGTGGTCTTGTTGAAGAAAGAAGAAAGGTCCTGAAAAAAGGTCTGGTTGTTTCTGGAGGTCCGGTGGTGGTTACTGAGATCTTGTCCTCTGGGAATGCCCCGTGGTGTTCCAAACCCCAGACTATACACAGGTAGGAGCATTCTGTGGGCAGGGGCATCTCACACAAGGGGATGATGAAATTCTGAGTTATTCCAGGAGACCTTGATGGCCTCTTTGTGGAGATGACCCCCCCACAGAGTGGCTGCTGCTTCCCAGATGGAGATATCAGGGCTGAGTCATGGAGAGGATAAAGAACACTGCTTCACTCATTTTAACAGCTCATGTAGAGAGAGAGTAGCAGAATACTTGCTTTTGGTTACACCTTTCTTTGTAACCCAAGACAAGGTTATATCTAGACTATTATCTTTCATAGCCATCAGTGAACTTATCCTCCATTATTCTTTTCAATCATTTATTCTTTTTGATCCTTTTAATAATTAGTCCTTTGCTTCACTTTGCTTCTGGGAAGTAAATTTCCCAGTTCAATTTTCTTGATCTATTTTTTATGATGCAAGAGATCACAGTTTGCAGCCTCATGTTCATATTTTCTTCCCTTTCATACTTGTACAGGTTTCTTGCCCAAGCCAAGGAACCTAGCCTATTTAATCTCTTTTTGATATGGGGAAATGACTTAAGCAAACTGACTTGGCTACGCCTTCACTGCAGTGCCTATCTTTACCACCATTAATCATGCTGGCCGAATGTTGTAGGGAGGAAGATACCCATAACAGAGTTGCTATTCTTTGAACCCTCAAATCAGTAAAAACTGACTCAAAGCTTTGGACTAATACCAAGGAGGTCGACTTTGAGGAAGACATCTTACTTCATCAAAAGACACCTGAAGACCACTGCCAGGGGGCAAGGTGCATGTGTAACCACAAGCAGACGCATTAGCATAGGAAGCGGGGAGAGATGATAACTATGTATAGGTGTACTATGAAACTCAATGCATATGTATCCTGTAAGCTAACATAAGTCAAGAAGCTGTACTGCAAAGGTGTACATGTCTTTATAGGGTGAACTCTAATGTACATGGCATTGCAAATAAATGTATCTGCCTTACAACTTTACTTAGTTGTGAGGTCTTTACTGTGCATCACTTTTCATACATCAATATCTAATCACACTTACTGCCCTTTCCCAATATCTTGGTTAGTTCTGTCATTTCTTGTTTTTTCAGCTACTATTTTCCTAATGCCTCTGGACATAGCATTTTTTTTTTGGCTCTGCTTTGATTCCAGAGTGTTTTTCTTGTGTTTTAACATTTAACATACAGCTCATCATTGTATATATGCAATAGGAAATAATTTTGCACCCATTACACTCATTTGCAATGATTGGAAAAGGCTTTTTGGTAAAAAGATAGATGCAGTTTTGAATACTGAAAAACTGCCTCATGACAGAATTCAGTTTTCACAGATAATTTATGAAGATACTGAATAGCACTAAATTTGTAGCATCTGCAGGGCGACAGCTACTCAGGTAAGAAAATAATAAAACCATGAAAATTTAGAGCTAGACATTTTAATTATGTCAATGACAAAAAGGTATTGAGAAAGTGAGAAAGTGAGAAAGAAGAGCTGAAATGAGACATGGCTTAAAAAAATCTGTTCAAAAGTAACAGATGCCAAGTGCCGACACCAGGGTCCAAATGATGACACAAGGAGTAAAGAGTGAATAAGGAGGTGAGGGATAGACAGGCCGTTCACTTGGGTCTATTAAATAAATAATTAAGGTAGGAGGGAAGCCGATGTCAACAAGTTTGTGTTACATACAGTGTTGAGTGCTCAATTTGATTTACATCATCACTGACATTGCTAGTAACTATGAGGATATGAGAAAAAAAATGTGGAAAAGCTTTTAAAAATCACTGTATGAATTCACAGGTACTCCATGATCCTGTAGCTGTAATGCAATTCTGAGGACTATCTTCAAGGTAGGGTACGAAAATGAGAAAAGAATACTTAAAGAAGAGGACAAAAGCCAGAGGCTGGCAGATGCCAGGACATAACAAGGGACAGCTGGACTGTGAAGAGGAAATGATGTCACTACTGATTGTCTAGCCCCTCAAAAGTCTGCTGCCGGCCATGCTCTGCAGTTTAGGTGAACTTCAGCTTGACAAAACACCCTTGGTGCTATGTGCTTCTTCTCATTAGCTCAGACTCTACACCTCATCTGTCCTGGAGTATGCTGTGACCACTCAAAATTATTGTATAGCTTCATATTTGCTGCAACAAATACTCTACAAAAAAAACAAAGAACAGCAATCAATTAGAAAACTTACTGACCAGGAATACTCCTGCCTTTTCAAGCCTCAGAGGATCAGTTATTGCAATAAAGAGATCCAGTAAAGCCTTTTTTTAAACTTGTGATGGATCAACAGTGTGCATCTAAGCTTATAACATCAGATATTTTGCTGCTTAGCTGTACTACATCCTATATGTAAGACATTTCTAAGGGATTATGTTTGAGTAATTTTATTTAAAGGTTACTTTTTCCTCAGAGGGAGAAAAGGCATATATTAGAGCAGAAGATGGTCACAAGTTACATCCTCTTGCAGTTATTCTAAAACTTACTACAAAGCAAACAGAAGCCCCTTAGAAAGAATTTCTTTTACAGAAAGTTTGTTAGAAGTAAAAGGTATAAGAATGCTTGAAACAATAAAAGGAAAAGCAATAAATCATCTACCTATTCATATCTTAGTAAAGCAATGATGTATTGATTTTCCTTTTTGCCGAAACTACAGTGCTTGCATTTCATTGTCTATTAGGAATTGCTTCTCTTCTTGACCCTGCTTGTCACCTTCTATATATTTCTGTGTTTTAAAATACAATATGAGAAAAATAGGCCTAAGAAATTTCTTTGACTGGGAACCAAACACTCAAGCTGTTGCAGAGGAACTGTTTTGCTGTACACAACCTACTTCAGTGTTTCATCAGGTAACTAGCAAAAATTGTACAGCTCACTGTAAAAACACAACCAGTTTAATCAGTTCTGTTGACCATGTCCATATCAAGCCAGAATAGTCCCTTTCCTTTGGGTGAAACTTAGATCACTTTCATAAAACTCACCAAAATTTACTGTGCTTTGGAGGAGTTGCCATACCTGAACACCACCCCTCCCCCTGCCAGATTTTCCTACATTTCTCCATGTGCTTATTTGAGATGCCTATTTTGTCTGTTTGCCATCCTGTATTTTCACAGACTGAGTAGATATTCCAGTAGGACTATGGAGCTACTTCACCTCACCATGCTGCTTAGTGTGCAATGCAAGCCTACAATTATTCCTGTAATCTGCATGCAGATACCTTTTAACCGTTGCCCTTTAGCACTTAAATTTGCTGAGAAAAGGGAAAAAAAACAGATGAAAGTCAGCTATCAGACAGTGCATGGATGATATAATGATTRTGAAAGTCAGCCCTGCAAATATGTCCGGGAGCTAATTATTTGAGAAGTTGGCTTAATTTGGTCATTCTATACCATCAGCATCTGTGTAGAGATGGAGGAGATTGCTGGCTGGGGTTGGTTATGTAACCATAATCATATTTATCACAATAAACCATAAGAGTGATATACCTCTGAGTTAGCTGTGGTGCTCCCACTGGGCAAATGTGCTCTAATATTTTATAGATTCCTGGTCAGCAATACAAGGAAACACCAAATTGCAGCCTGCTACTGAAAAGGGGAATATTGCTGTGATGAAAAAGACATGAAAATGTAAGCATTCAAGTGAAAATTCAATCCTTCACAGTGCAGGACTTCTGGGAAATCTGTTAAATGACCCTTTTTATTATGGTGCCATATCTACCTTTTTGAATAGCGAGGTCTGGTAAGAAAAATAGTGTGTGCATACAAGTGGTTGAGTAATGTATTAATCATGTGCACTTAGTTCTTTTTGGCAAACTAACCTTACCTGGGAAGAAAATAAATACTGTCATGAGATGAGTTCTTCTGAAAAGCCTGAATTAGCAGATTAACACTATCTGGATTTCCTTATAATGCTCTTTGAGGGATGTGATTGTTGATCCATACATTTCCTTGATAACAATGATTTGTGTGTTTTAAGCCCTCATCACCACCTTGAGAGAGACCAATCTGATTTTTATTTATGCCTCGACGTGTGTTATGTGCTGGGAGCTCTGTCCCTCAGGAGGTTTTGCCTGGCAGCCAGTCATGGGACAGACAGCTTCCCCTGCTGCTCTGCAAGCGCTCCTGCTGGTGGGGCAATGCCCGGATGACCGGGAAAACAGCGAGCGGAAAAAACGCGCTGGAAATCACGCTGTAGGAGGGCGAGGCAYATAAAAGCAGCTAACTGCGACATAACCGTGGCCATTTTCCTTTGGAGTTCTTGGAAGGACSCGCCTGGAGGGTCACCTTTGCCTCCCCCAACTCCCTCGCTTTTCCTTTTCTCCCTAGGGTCCTGCCTTCCCTGTCCGCACCTGTCCTGCCCGTGTGCTCTGCTTCGCCGCTTCCCCGAGGCAGCTCGACCCTGCGACAACCTCGTGTTTGCTGTTTTCCCGACAGAGCCGCCGCCTGCAGCAGCCGCTGTCGTGGGTCCTGCAGCAGCCAGCCTGCCCACAGCAGCCGCAGCTATCCCAAGAGTGTGCCCGTAGCCACGGCACCGTGTTCTCTGCCGACGGGAGGGACACGCAGCCGCTGCTGTTTGGAAATTGCGCTCAGCCCGCCTCGGGAGCCGCGCAGGCTCCTCGCGGTTCGCAGCTCACACGCTCCTTCTGCCAAGCTGACGTAGACGGGGTGCCCGGGGTACAGTGGTAACAATCTGTCTGCTATTCTGTCTCTCTCCGTTTCTCTTTTTCCCTCTTTGTTCCCTTTTCTATCCCCCCTTGGTAGGAAGTGGTAGGAACACTTACCCTTGTTTATCAATAAATAGTTGTCATGTACGATATTGCCGCGTTTGCGCTTTATTTTTTGTCCAAAAACTCTATTAAAAGAATCCTCCCCGACTCCCTCTTTCCAAGCGGGACTGGACACACCTGCAACAACCTGCCATAGTGGTGTAAGAGATTTTTTGCACACCTTAGAGAGTAAAGGCAGAATAAAAGAGAAGATCAGGAGATCTGGATGTGGTGCAGATATGCAGCAAAGGGAAAGGAAAGGATGTTAACCAGCTCARGGGCTTATGTCAAAATACATAGGTCCTAGGTTGAGTCAGGGTGAGAACTCTAAACAAGATGAGATTAAAGAGAAAAGCGGTGGAGCTATGAGAAGGAGAAATAATAAATACCTCTGGGCATTCAGAACCAATACCATAGATGCACAAATAGACTGTAAAGTTAATTATTCCACTTTAGTCTATGAATTTAACAATTGTTCTCCATTGTGCACCAAGGGAGGATGGTTTTAGTTGCTGATAAAAGGCTGAAATATACAGCTGACATAGAGATTAGCAGTTTGGTTCTGCCCTTAATTTTCTGTGTCAGCAAATGGAGGGGATAAAAACTAAAGAAAACGAAAACTTGCTGGGAAAGCACTGGTGCCAGCTGGTCATGAATCCTGATTTGAGAAGGAGCAAGTTTTTGACTCATAATTGCCACTATTCTTGAAAATAAATGCTTGAAGTATGCAGCATTATATGTTAATTCTAGAAGCAAGTACAGAGTATTTAGTTAGAAGTCGTTATGACACAAAATTAGGCTGAAACTGTCAGTTATTAGTAAAACCAGCTGCTGTTCGAGCTCTTGAGTGGTGAGAACCACTAGATGTCAGGAAAGACCTGTGGGTACCAGCCCGACCCACACCCGGGCTTGGCTTTCTCTTTGGCACCATAAAACCACCTTCACATGTGCTGGGTTTGCCTTTTCCCTGGGGAAAAGAAGCAGGTTCACTTCTTTTCCTTCTTTTGAGAGAACTTTCAATCATTCAGTTTTCCCCCTGTTCAGATTTGTTGATTTAAGTATGGTTGCATTAGGGATCAATTATACCCACTGTCTCTGTTCTTTGGCAGCACACCTATCAAGGTTTTAAACACTATCTGCACCTTAAAAATATGAAAAACTGCTCTGTTCCAGCACACACCATCATTTACTCCATGGTGAAATATCCACTTAAAATATTTTTTTACCTTTTGGAGAACCATCTTGATTTAAAATAATAGGGAAAAAAACCCAAGTAAAAACAAAACCAAAGTGAAATTAAGCCTCTGTTCCTTGCACTGCATGAATAACAGATTTGTTGTAATTTGAAGTGTATTTTAAGAAACTTTTTTTAGACATCCTGTGGAAAAATTACATATTACCAGAAAAGGTAATGTATACGTGGAAACTGAGCATTATTATTTATTTCATATGCTCTTGATACAGTTATGATTATACAGGTATAATAGATTTTCTAGGTCCTAATTTGCTGTTATTCAAGTCCATAAAATCTGCAGAGATTTTTGAACTTATTTCTGTTTTTTGATGTGAAGCACACAAGCACACAAGCACCCTGTGTTCACATTATTTTTATATTGTTTCTCAATCCAAGTAGAAACCTTTGAAAATGTTAAAATATTAGCTCCAACAAAAAGAGGAATTAGACCCCATTAAACTGCCTACAGACAAAGGTGAGACCTTAATGGCCTATTTGACAACTCTATTGTGTCTGGTGCAGCAAATTCTGAAACTTAGGACATTTTTGCATGATTTGGATGATAATATGGGTGCTTGATATATGTCTTGGGATTATGGGGATGACCTTCCTTTCAAAGACGTTTTAAACAAAACTGTCTAATCTTATAACAGAAACACAATTCCAAAATTATGTGTAAGTCACAGGCCAAATAGCACAGCCTCAGAAACTTTGAGGGTGTACCTGCTGCTCTGTAATCCGGACCCTGCAAGTGTCTTCTAAATTTTTCTTTGTTGTCTAAGCCAGTCTGTGTTTTTATTGAAGTAATAATTTTTTAAATTATTTTATTTTAGTATTTTGCAGTTTAGAATTCCTAATAACTACAAGTAACACAACAAATCATACGAAAAGTCTTGCATATCTGAGTTGTAGTCATCCCAGAAGGTCTATATGATGACCTATGTGGTATCAAAAGTGTGTTCTATAGCAGAAAGTTCCAAAGCCCAATAAGTGCAAGTGAGTGAAGCTCCTTTCACTCCTTTGAGAAATTTGGCCTCAGTGCAGTAAATATTATTGCACATGTGAATTCTTGCATGGAATTTTGTGAAGGGAAAAATTTGAGGTTAAATTTTGGGGTTAAATTTTGGGGTTAAATTTTGTCAACCCCTCCTCCCTACAACAAACTAAAAAAAGAAGCCTTAAAAAACTCCTGTGATGACATCAAGTGTTCTTGAGTTACTTAAAACATTTGCATAAATATATGTATTTGTGCATATATATGTGTGTATATAACTATATGAGCATATGTGCATATAACTATAAAATGTAACTTTTCCCTCCAGCCAGTCAATACCATTTCTAAGCAGCAGTTTAATGAGGTATCCCTGCAAGACAGGTAATGTTTATGTGCCATGGAAACCACCTAAAATAATCCTGCTACAAGAAAGCAGGTGGCAAGGATACTGCAGACTCATTCTTCCCAAGTAATTTTCTGTCCAAAAAGGCCCTGTTCTTTTAGAGATACATACAGAGGCAGCAGCCTGTGAGACAGGTACATTATTGCCATCAATGCAGCTGCTCCCTGCAAAGAATTGGGGTCAGATGTACAGCTTGCAGAGTTTGTTTTAATCCCCTTTGGTGTCAGCATGCAGCAAAGTTGCTAAGAAATGAAGTTTTAGAAATGGTAAAGTTTAAATTTTTACATTGAAATGGCTTTAAAACCATCTCAAAAGCCACAGCTGGAATGATACCTCACAAGTTTGATCTTATGATTTTGACAGACATTGATGTTCCTCAGCAGAGTTACAGAGCATTGCACTGGTCCCTCTCATGTAATCCTACTAGGGACATAGTGGAAAGTTCAAAGAGCAAAGGCTCTAGTTAACTAACCATAGAGAAATGGCCATGAAAAAGAAATGAAATAATCTTCTTGTTGCACCTATGCACAAATAGTGGGAGATCTACAAGGGCTTTTGTCTGCATCAGCTGATGTTTTGCTCTATGTTATAAAAGTCTGCTTGCTTATTTGAAATACTTCTCTTCTGACTACAATCTTTCCCTCTTTCCTTCTTTCCCTCTTGCATTTGCATAGCAGACACACTGACATAAATACAGATTGGTGTTCTTTTACTTCATGATTTTGTTATTGTTGCTGTTGAGGGGTTTTTTCCCTTTTTTTTTTTTTTTTTTTTACTGGCCTTGTGATTGGAATTTGGTTAGCTTATTTTGCAGAATTGCTGCTGAAAATTAACTCTGTAACTGCCAAGTTCACATATCAAATGCTACTGCACTGTGTATCAATGCATAGAATTATGTTAATCTCAAAACTTCTCTTCTTGATGATGCAGTCCAAAGAAAAATAAGTATCTCCCTCTACGTCTCCCAATGAAAGAAGTTAAATAAATCCAGAACAACATGTAGTTTTTTATTTGAAAATAAATCAAAATGCTGTATTTTTAATATTTTTGAAATCTACCCACAGTCTTATAGACCCTGTTTCAATTTTTTAAACAACTCAAAATCCAATTAAATCAATAGAAAAGAACAGCAAAGAAAGAGTATTCTGCAAGCTACCCTCCAGCCACTTTGGGTCAAACAGAACCAAAGACTATGCTGTTGGAACCTAGTATTATAAAAGAGATCAATGTGTCTTGAAAAAAACAYCTCTAATTTCACAAGCAGCGTCACAGCTGCTTTAAG
Organism: Malurus melanocephalus; assembly: GCF_030028575.1. Classification (NCBI taxonomy): domain Eukaryota; kingdom Metazoa; phylum Chordata; class Aves; order Passeriformes; family Maluridae; genus Malurus; species Malurus melanocephalus. The sequence goes on along the minus strand of NW_026623770.1, from coordinate 155,501 downwards.
TACAGAGAAGGAGAACTCATCACTTTTCCTGTGTTGGATTTCTTATGCCAGGCAATCAGGATGGAGATGAGTTCAGCAGTGTAGTCTCTATTGGTTACCCAGCTGAGTTCGCCATGGAACTACGAACATCCCACTTCACAGGCATAACCTTTATTTCTGACCTCTGCAGGTCAGAGCAGAGATGAGGAAGTAGACTCCTTCTTCCACTTCATCACTTAAACCAGGACTGAGGAATTTGAGAAGGGAAGAATTATCTCTGCAAAAGGCAGAAGTATGGTCTTTTATTCTTACAAGTGTCATCAGAGAGTCTTCTTCATGGAGATTAGGCTTAAAAATTGAAGCCCAGGATTTTGCCACTACTTATTATGCTAAACAATGACATTTGACCTCTGCATTTKTCTGTCTCTCCTACTCCTTCTATTAAAATGGGAAACACAAATATGATAGTGGATGTAGCTTCCAAGGGCATACAATACTAACATAATAATAACCCATTGTATTAAAAATAGAAGGAGCTTCTCATTTTCAGAWAATCATGACTGCCAGTGAGATACACTAATTTACTGTCAAACCTAAGTTACTGGTGCTGTTACTGGCTGTCTACAAGCATGCTGAGCTTGGTGGGTGGTTGGCTGATTAAGGTGATCAAATGACATTTCTCCTAGTAGCAGTGGAAAATTGTACTCACAGAGAAAAAGGATAGAATTTTACTCAGGATACTTAGGAAAGGGTGAGGTGTTTTTTATTGACAAATCCATTGAGTCACCACGTAGGTGCCAAATGAATGTGCTGTGAGGAAAGACAGTTTGGCCTAAGTGCAATTTGATCCATAACATTTATGTGAAGAAAATGTAGTAAGCAGCAGTGTTGTGTGCYCATAGGCAAGGGTCTTCCTCACTAGGACCCTCCACTGTAGTTTGCCGGTGCCTTCTTCTCCAAGCCATTATTATACCCTTCTTCTAAACCCTTTTCCACCATATCTCACACACAACAGTTTTCATGCCACAGTGCTGAATAGTCATTGCATACCACTTAGTCTAAACCAATCAGAAAGTTTGATTCCCACTGCCCAAAATCAAACTTGTCCCCTCTAACTGAGGCACAGCTGCATATATTTTTGTTTTGTCTTGTACTGGCTATGTTTAGCAGGAGCATATTTTTGAAGAATAGCTACTTCATGTGACATTTTTAGAATGCATGATGTCATCTTCCCATGGCAGCAGAGCTAAAGTTTTGAGATTAAATTGGAAGTACTTTTGATTAAAAGTACAAAACAACTTTCATGAGATTTATCACAAAAATGGTCATGTGGAACCAAGAAAACTGGTGATGAGTAGAGTCTTTCCATTGCCATTCATGGAGAGAGGTTCAGGGGGTTTAAGAGTCTCACTATATTCTGTGCTTTCTTTCAGATAGCACTTCCTAAAAAAACCCCAAAACAACTATATAGGTTAGTATAAATGTTAGTATTTTAAAACATTGGTAAATCTGATCATTTTCATAATGTGATTGACTTCGGAAAGAGCATCATCCCTTAATCTGATACAAAACATCTTTTATGTGACTGCCTCTAACGTTCCCCCAGAAAGGAGAGAACAGAATAATTTATCCACAAAAGAATGCAAAACCATCTCGGGGCTTGCTCAGTTTTGCCTTTTTATCTTTAAATTCTGGAGTAAGGAAGTGAAAACTGTCAGTCTAATTTTATTTATTGGTTTACATTGCCATTTAGAACAATAGAAGTATGCATGCACAGATTAGCAATACTGAATAATACAGAAAATAGCATTCATTTTCCTTCATTTGTAAATGATATGTAAAAGTAGGGATGCAAATATGCCTACTGATGCTGGTACCTTCTGCCTGTGCTGTATTAGTCACAACAATTCTTACCTGACCACTTCTGTTTTCTGGAGTACTCTAACTACAAAACAAAATGTTTACAATTCTGCTGAAATGTACAAATGACACAAGAGTGAGTCTAATAGGAAAAACACAGTTTTTAAGGGAAAAGTACATAARCTGACAAGAAAAGTACATAAACAAGAGATAAATGCTTTACAAGAAATCATGTCCTTGCAGTGGAAGGTGAACAAATATTGCAGAGTCCAGAAGGAATGCATGTCTCTTCAGAACAGTGCAAACCCTTTTTTGAAAGGCAAACAGTTCAGTAAGGAGAAAAAAGTCGGAATTGCATGTAGATTTGCAAATGACATTAAACTACCACCTGGAATTTAGGCTGTAATAAAAATGTAATACTCTCTTGCTGTACATGTAAGATATAAACTCTGCATTTAAAAGAACATATATATGGACCATTCACCCCTTTCACACCTTTAAGAGTAAAGTTGAAACTTCAAATGTCTTCTGCTTTTTACCAGTATTTTTCTGCAATTATAGTTTGCATGTAATATAATTCCAGGCTACAAAATAACAACAATACCAAACAAATATACCCCCAACCCCCAAACAAACAACTAAATGAAACAAAACAACCCCCAGAAAACAAAGCAAACAAAAACTATTGGGGGTTTGTAGCTAAGCAGTATTCCATGACACCACTATTGCAGATGCATTCATTCCCTACAATTTTGTTGGCTTCAGGTTAACTACCAAAATCGTTTTCCTAAGAAGCAAGATTTGTCTTACAACTATCTCTGTGAAGTACAATGGGGATTACAAACACTCATTGATTATACTATTGGGTAGAATAAGGGACTYTTATTCTTGCATTTCTCATTCATTTTGCTTTTGTTTTTTCTTTGAAAGAGACCAAATAGCTCCCAGCAGGTGAAAGCAAAGAAATCTGATAAACTCCTTTTGGTGAACGAAAATATCTCAATTGCCCTCCCTCAATTTTTGACATTAAAAAACCTTATTTTAAATTATGCCACATTAGATGTTGATTAAGCAAGACCTAAACTAAGAGCAACAATGGCAAGATGGATTAGACAACAGTGCTTTCATCAGTGGGCATTGAACAAAACTATACTTCCCTGTCCTTTTGCTATGCAGGTTTTGTTGGGGGTCTGTCTCTTTTTTCTGGTTTTAATTTGTTCATTTGTATTGGTTGTTTGGTTTTTTTGTGGATTTTGTTTTGGTTTGGTTTTGTTTTTTTTTAAGCTATTGATTTTTGTTTAAACCTTTATGTTGTGGTTGATGAAACCACCCCAGAAAATGCTGAAGTGCTGTACAGCCCTGGGATAGTTAGCATACAATGGTGGAAATAATTTGATTACCCCCCTGGGAATTAAATGGTTCTTGCCATGAATATGTAAATCTTGGTGCCCTGGTTGGATTTGATGTGACCTCTCTCTCCGCCTACCCCTTCCCCGCATTGGTCTTTGTATTTCCCTTTCTCTCTCYGTCCAGCTTCTCAGGTAACTGGCTGTGAGGGATATATCTGTGGGCAGGTAACCCCGCGGCTCCCTCTTTCGCTCCTGGTCCCTTTGGGAATAAACTCCCGGAATAAGCCAAGTGACTGAGCACTCTGCTTCTTCATCTCTGATAACGTATGGACTACTAGTCCACTGGGGAAGGTGTGTTGCTAGTCATCAGCCTAGGCATGGGCTTACTCCTGCACAGCGCCAAGAAGTGCTGGCCGAAGCGATCTCGAAAGCAGGAGATGCTTGTGGTACACACAGAGAGATGAGACCCCCCTGGACATCCTCCCTGGACATGAAACCTTTATACATTAAATTCGCAACATTATGACAGTTACTTCAATCACAGATAGCCAGTAACTGTCCCTTTAGTGTGAGTGATTCATCTTCAAACTACCTCACAAAATCCCACAAACAATGTCAAAGTTAAGAATCTCGGGGCTTTTTTAAAATTTTRATTTTTTTAAGTCTTCTGAGCAATTATTGCAACTGCCACTGACTGCAGGATGCCCTTAATTCTTAGAAGGCTGGTTTTGAACAATGTGTGAATGGAAGTAAAGAAACAACTTTGTAAAATTTTCTTCTGGAAAGCAACAAAGAAAATCAATTTTTAAAGTAATATTTTATTTAATATTATTTTTATTTTAGCTCCTTTTGTTAGATGCTAGTCATATAATGCATTATGAAACCCACTACAAAAATACCTTTCAAGGCATTGTCTCAGTCTTGAATCTGCCTGCTTTAGAGGAGACATCTTTAATAGGACTGTGTGTTGTTTGACTATCTAGTGATTTATTTATCTCTAAAGCATAGTGCATTTCAGACTGAATGAAACAGGAGTAAACACACTTTAATACTACTGATGTCTTTCTTTTGATAACAGAGAATTTTGGGCCAGGCTCTGAAGAATTTATCTGATAAAATATTTTTCTTGAAATTTAATTTCCTTTTCTTCCTGTAAGTTGTGTTTCTTGTCATAGGCAGAAATTCCCAAGGACATTGCTGAGAGGAATAATAGAATAATTACAAAACCAGTCTGTTTTCAAATAATATCAATGTTCTATGTAATAAGTGATTCCTGAATGCAGTAAACTGTGTAAAACTTTGCTTTTAAATTCATTTCAGCTGAAGAATCAAACCATCGTCCAGATCATAACAACACAAATGTTAATCTATTATTCATCCCTCTCAAAAAAGTGCAACTTTTTTTTGTTGGTTGTTAGTAGTGTTACTTGAGGCAATTGCAATGTTATGTGTGAAAAACCTCTTTTGGTAATGAGATCTATATTTTTTGGAATAGATTAAACTGGTACAGAATTTCAGAACAAAGCAGTGTTTGGTAATTATAAAATAAAATTAGGGGGGTAAAAATAATGTTTTTCTACTAGGAAGATGGGAAATAAAACAGCTTTTATTGGTGAAGATTTGGTATATTTTATGAGTGCTATGAAATCATCTGAAGAAAGTCCTGGGGGAAAAAAAGGTAAAATATCACAAAATAATGGAATACTTTTCCTTTTGAAAAGGATATAAAGAAATTAATTATGATGATATTTAAAGTAAATATTAATTTTTGACTGAGTCACTTGATCCTAATTATAATAGCTACTTTGTTCTGATTTAATATTTTCCATTTGTTTACCTTTTCCATTTCACATTTGCCAGGATTGTCTTGTGTTTCATAATGCAACTTACATCAATCTAAAACACTAATATTAAAATCCTCATCTATAAAGCTAAATGTACAATCCTAGGTCTAGAAATTGCAAAGTTAATTACTATTTAAATTAAAAGCAAATTATCCAGTTTTACAGCTATCTGTTTTGTTCTTTGTTGGTGGGTTTTTGGCAATTTGCTACTGGCACATCTGAAAATGGCAAAATACATATAACTGCGGAGATGAATTTTAAAACAATGACTCTCAAGTCGTAATGTGAAAGTTCATCTGAGCTTCACAGTACAACATCTTGAACAGTTTTTATAAAAACAGCTTTCCATCTAAAGGCTTCAAATTTTTATGTTCTGCTGAGGATGAATAATTAACTGGCTGAAATATATGGCTAATTGTTTTTTYATTCGGTTTGACTTTTAAAGCTAAATGTTTAATGCTATTTTATTTCATTGACTACCCATTTCTAGGCAGCTCTGTGCTGTCAGGAATAACATATAAAGCATTCTATTAATTGTAGGGGGATTCTGGTAATTCAACAATCACCGACTGCTTTGCAAAGTCTGTTTTTCTTAAAGAGCTCTGTGAGAAGATAGTCTGATGGCTCAGGCTGTTAAAAACGTTTTCTGGTCTTACTTTCTCCACTTTTTAGATACAGAAGTCTAGCAGTTCTTCAAACTGTATTTCAGAAAATATGTATCGGCACAAGAATAAGATTACAAATTACTCAATGCAATATTTTTTATTTCTTCTTACCTTATACCAGATGTTGGCAACAATTACAATTTTTAACATAGGAAGAACTTTTAGTTATCTAGTAATTGTTGGTCTTCTGGTCTTCTGTTGCAATTTAACAGTGTCCTTCAAAACCAATTAATTTAAAATAATGTAGCTTGAAGGAAGAGGCTGCTCTTGAAAGTTTCCAAGATAATTGTTTTTTTTAACCTTACATTTTAGATAAACTTCTATACATTCAAGGTAAAAATAATATGATAGAAGCAAGCATTTTGATACCAAGCATGTACTTTAACTTTATTTTTATAGTGTTTAAATTTTACTCCTCTCAGATTACCTGGAACTGAGTGGGCTGGATTTTGCTGTCTATTTATACAAACCCATGAATTGTCAGGTCCTGTTCCATTACAATAACAACAATTAGCAAAATTTATAGATCAGATTGTGATGCTGCTTCAGCCAGCATAAGAGGAGAGAAAACACTCATTAGTTCAGCTATTAAAGTTGCTTAATTATGTATTTGAATTTACTGTAAAATGCAGGCTATTACTTATAGGAAGTTTGTTTATGAATGTTGAATATATTCACTAAATTGTTTGGATAGCATTCACAGAATTAATTAATTTTTTTAAACAAACTTCTATTACTTTTGTTATATTTTTCTGATTAGTCAGTCTCCCTTTACATGATATTTCCTATTCTTAGCTATGTCAACAGAAGGACATACATGCAGATCTACATAAATAAGTATACACTTACAAATGCATTTTTTATTGATCAAAGTTTAATCAAATAGCTTTCACCGAAGGTGATCTAGTGAAAGGATGAACTTTTAGAAGAATTCTCACTGTATGCTTTTTTGAATTTAGAGGTTTGTTTAAGCTCTCTGTATAGTCTGTGGAGGAAAATAAGCCTCTCCAGTGAGCAGGAGAGACTTAATTTGAAAGCAGGAGACTTAATTTGAGAGCAGGCACCTCATGATGTGCTCTTGGATGAAACATCTCATGGTGTTTTTTTACTTAAGTCCTAGTGGCTAAGGTCCTCTCATTCCACTTTCTTTCCCTTTCCTTTTCCAATTTACAGGAAGAAGAATATTCACTTTCCCAAAACACACCTCCAGAGCTCTGCCAGCTTTCCATGGAGGTGTGTTTTTTGGATGTCAGTCCCTCCACAGAAGAGACACAAACCCAGCAGCTGCTATCTCAGGAGCCAGAAATGTATTTTTCTTTGAAATCAGCTCATATGTTCAATTTAAGGGTATGGATCCTTACCTTATTCTTCCCATATCTTTGGGTCAATTATCAAGTTTATCAGATGTTTTTCCAAGCACGAGAATCCTCTCAGGACAAGATACTACCAGTACCTATGTTCCTACATGGCACATAAGAAGTCACTAAGTGATTAACGTATAAAAAAGCCAACTAATCACATCTAGGTTCAGGCTACCTTATTATTCCCTAGAGCACTGAATGTTGTACTTAAGCTAACGTAAAAGATATGAAATGTTAAGTTTTTAGCATCAACTTTAACTTAGATATCCGAAAAGAGCAAAGCCTATGTAATGAATATACGCCTTTCATATACAGACACAACTCTTGCTTAGCCTTTCAATCAGTGCAGCTGCACAGGCCATATTGCACAGCCCATTGCAGCTGGAAGTATAACTTCACTTACAACTATTGTGTTTAAATTTTGAACTATACCATCCTATTAGCATATGTGCATCTAATTTTCCCTACCACAGTAAAGATTATAGTTCTGTAGACACACATATAAAAATCCCTATTCAATTTTTATCTCCAGCATCACTTCAGTGTTTCTCATATTTCTTTTATTTCATTTCCCCTCTAAATTTTTGTGRGTCCCCTTTTCCATGGTGGCAGTGAAGCATTAATTAGCTACTTGCCAAGTAGATGGCTGTTCCAATCAAGGAATTCAATTTTCATACAGTGCAATTACTTAGGATTTTTAAAGTGTTCAATATCTTGTTTAATATAATTAAGTTACAATATCTTCACTCCATACATATTCCATAAAACTATTGCTGGCTGAGTATCTAAATACAAAAAGAAGGAAAAAAATTGAAAATGTGTTTTATATTGCCTTTAAGTACTGTACATATATGTGCTTAACATGTTTGTATATATGATTGCCTACATTTCTGTTTCCACAATTATACCATCATCATTGTACCTGTAAATTACAGTAAGACCTTCAATATCAAGATAGTAATCCATGAAAAATAGTTTTAAAATTAACCCCTTACTGAATGCCTGTAAAGTTGCAGGTATGACACTCTGCTGTGGTTTCACTCCTGCCAGCCCCAGCCAGCCACTTGCACACTCCCTGACCAGCAGGATCAGGGAGAGAATGGGAAGGGTGAAACCCAGAAAATTGCTGAGTTGAAATAAAGATGGTGCAACAGGGAAAGCAGAAGCTGCACACAAAACCAAAATAAAATCAGGAATTAATTCACCCTTTGGCAAGTAGATGTTCAGCCATCTCCTGGAGTGCCAGGCTCTAACATGGGTAGTGGTGACTTGGGAAGACAAACACCATCACTCCAAACATACCTCCCTCCCTTCCTCCTTCTTTCTACCACATTATGTACTGAGCATGATACCACATGGTCTGGAATATCCTTCTGGTCAGTTGGGGTTACTTGTCCTGGCTGCATCTCCTCTCATCCTCCCAAGCAGCCCGAACTTCCTCACCAGTGTGGCAAGTACAAATGGCAGAAAAGGCTTTGGTTCTGTCCAAGTCTCACTCAGCAATAACAAAAAAATCTCTATATTATCAACCCTGTGTTCACACAAATCCAGAACACAGACACATCAGGTACTGTGAAGAAAATTAACCTGGCCAAAACCAGAATACTCTTAACAGAGATAATACACTAAGTGCAGAGAAAATCTCAGATAAACCACATTGATTTCATTGTATGGGTTTACAGAAATAGCAGTTGGAGCTTGTTTTGAAATTGCACTAAAGTAATGAAGAGCTAGATTTGCAGGGTATAGTTTGCTCAGATGATGGCATCTTTTATACCTGTTGAAATCTGTAGGAGTCATTCACCTTCTTACAGATCTTAATGTCAGCCTGGCCCTTATTTCTCTGTGGCTGTGAAAAGTGTCAGTAAAATTATGTAATTTCTTAGCTAATTAATGGAGGTCTTTTCACTTCTCTCTTGTTTCTTTTCTTTCACACATTTTCTATTGCTCCTGCTAGTCATGCTTCTATAATTTTSTCAGTTTACAGTGTTAAAAGCGGCTCCAGCTGGTGGCAGCTTCACCACAGCAGTGGATCACTACTGAAAATAATTGTCTCAGTGTGCTAGTTCGTCAGTGTGATTGCATACTAAACCCTTTCTGGCTTCTTACAGGGAAAATCTTTCCCAGTCTTGACAATATAAGTAATCCTTGATGGAACTGCTCATATTGTCTGAGGTTTCAATTCAGAATAAGAAAGAAAAGAGCAGGGAAAACAATGAAAATCATGTCATCCGAATATACTGTCTTGCATATGCAATTCACGATGCAGAGAAAAGAAAGGAAGAGGAGAGAAATGGAAGCAGGTGTAAAATGCCACATTTTATGACTTTCGGGGGAAAATCAAGGGTTTGAAGAGGCCTTCTGTCCTTGCATTCTTTTCTGAGTAATTTGTGCAGGCACTCCAAGAATAACGGGACTGCCAACAGAATGAGGAGCATAGAATGCCTCTTAAATATCAGGTTTTATCACATGGGCTTTTAGGCTTGAACACATGTAGGGACAACTTGGATAAGAAATTTCGTTTTAAAAAGTGTTAAAGTCTATTTATAAACCTGACTAGAAGGAGTTATGCAATGCTGTATCACTGTGACCTCAAAATATGGTTCAAAAGCCTGGTGAAATTTTCAGTCAATGGAAAAAACAATGTCATTTTTAGGGTGGATGGTCCATAAACAGGAGCAGTAAACAAGGAATTGGTTTAAATACAATCTAGACCACAGCAATTTCAATCTCCCAGTTTAAATTTTTTCCCGTTCTTCTCAGCTGTATTTTATATCCAATATTCAGAATCTCAAAGTCTTGAAGTAGGTTTGCAGTAGCAAAAAGTACTACAGCCTCATATTTTTTAAATTATTTCTGGAGAAGGAAAATACACTGGCAGATAGGGGACTTCTTTTCTTTTTTTTTTTTTTTTTTTTTTTCTTTTCATTAAAAACACCTTTACCTTTCCATGACTTTTCAGTCTTCTTTTTCTTTTTTTTTTTCCTTTGAAAACTCCTGTGTTTGATCATTCAGCAACGTGAACATTCAGATTTTTGCCTGATAAACAGAAAAACATGTGGAGCAGATTAAAACAATTTATTTACATCAATGATGAGTAAGTATGTCAATTAAGAAATGAAAACCATACAAACCACTTACCCAGTCTGATTAAAAAAGGCCAAAATCTCATGGATTGTACTTGGTACAGCAGGCTTACCTTCCACAGTTGATAGCTGTGGAGATGGAAGCATTTTATGGTATAAGTATAGTTGCCAAATTATACTATTGGTGACCTGCGTCTGGGATTGCAGCCACACAGCCAGGAGCAAAGTGGTGTGATCTATTTGCCTTTGGGTAACTGCTGGATAAAATGGACCTGTTCAATGGATGATTGTCAAAAATTAATGTACGGGATGTGGAGGGGATGAGGCTGAAACAGCTCCTGGCATACTCAGAATGCAAGACAGATAAATGAGTAAATATGCAGCAAAACCCATCGCCAGTACAGTTTTCTGTTGGAGCACACTGAACCATAGTGGACTATGTTTTACTGCAGCAAGGGCAGGAGGTAAGTTCCTAAGAATTCATCTTATTTCAACTACAGCACTGGTGGTCACCAAAATTAACACTTGTGATTACAAAGAAATAAACATATATGCTTATGAAGACCAAATTATGAAAATCAGTTTCTATGTGCTTGCTGTGAAATGGCATCAAAACATTAAACCTGGCTGAAGATCTGGTAGGGACTCTAAGAGACAGCTGCACAACAGAGCCATATGAGCTCCCTGTGGACTACAGGGTAGATGATGTWTGGTAGGTGCTTTATGGTTGCTGAAGGTGAGCACAGTGGAGTCACTTCATTCAGGGCATGATAGCCCACAGTCAATCTCTATTCCCCTTCAGATTTGTGCACAGGTCAGGTGGGGCTGTTGAGGGGTGGGTGGGCCTAAGGCGCACACTTTCACGTGCCACTGTCAAGTTTATGTCAGTAGCAAAATCTTCTCTCAGTGGCCTTGACTTCTACTTTACAGGAAGAGCAGAGATTTAGACAGTTTTTGATACCAATAACTCTACAGATTTGGTCTTCATTTTTATGCACAAAGCTAGAAATTTGCTATGCAAAAAATTGTTTTTTACTTATATGCAGTAAAACAGCATCAAGAGTCTGCATCAGAGTTTCCCAGAACTATTAATATTGCTGCTACAGGGATTCTTTTACTAAAGAAAGTGCCACAACAGGTGACTCCCCTCCAGTCACCTGCCAGGAGCAGCAGCAGCCACAGCAACTATGAGTTGTGAACAAGATATATAGTACAAAACTGGGCTTTAGAAGGTCTTCTCTTGTGGTAAAATCACTGCTGTAACAAGGGATGGAGTTATAACAGAGTTATTACCTGTACTAAATACAATATGGTTCTTTCCTGTAGTGTTGATGGGTCCATATCTATGTTCTACAGTAAGGCTTAAAGGTTAAGGTTACCAGCTGCACTCTACAATGAAACTATACTTTAAGTGGGTCCCATGACACAATTGTATTTCTAGTATAGAAAATTCTTAAATAGACTAGATGTTATAGATCCCTCCCTTTTTCTCTATCTTCCTTGTGTATGCGTATATACTTTTCCCAGATATCTCCAGAGAACTGCACTTCTCCATTTACTGTAATAGGAAGTGCTTTGATATGAAGACAGGGTCATTGTCTTTGAAAATCAAGAGGTCAAAAGATTCACAGTTAACTAATCACTGAAACACTTTATGACAAAATTTAAAAGAGCAAGGCCTGTCTTCTCATTAAGCAATGACAAAGCAAACATTTTTTTCATTGATGGCTACACGAATTTAATTGCTATTTTGCTGTTTACTCAAGCTCCTTCATCGAATATACCTAATACTTCAACTCTATGCAAGTAAAGAAAGGGGTCTCAGTTTTATTAAGGAACAGATGAAAATGAGAAAAAAAAAAAAGAAAAAGAGGCAATCTGATCTTCACAATGGCTGAAAATACTCAACTGCCTTTCAGCTCTTTGACATGTACATTTGAAATTCAGACTGTAAGACAAGAAGAAGGAAAAGAGGGATGGGAGCTACCCTGGTAGTGGCAGATTTCTAGGGATTGGAGCACCGTTGTTCTGATCAAGTGAGGGAGATATATGTTAGCTTCAACTTCATCATTTTGCAACAGTAGAGTTCTTTCACACGTTGTTATTACGTGCCTTATAAGTGGTAAGTTTAAAAAACTCCAAAACAATAGAAAAAAAAACACTAGAAGCCAGAACATTAGGAAATTAATAAAAAAGGCTCTGATTCAGGATCGTTACACTCCAGTAACTTCCAGATTTATCTGATGTGTTGTTTTAGGGCATAGAATACCAGTTTTCATTGTTATGCCAAGAATTCCTTACCAAATTCTACCTGCTCCATAAATCTGAACCTGACAGTAGGTCTCAGCTTTGCAGCTCTGTCATCATGGCTGCTGAAGTGAGTATCACTGGATTTCTCACAAATTCTAGCTAAAACACTGAAAATTGGCTCCTTCCTTTCATTAATGTGTGTTCACTAAAATATGCTCTGGATTTTAAAGAGGGACCTTTTTCTCCCCTTCTGGACACTAATCTGTCCTAAATTAGTTTCCTTAATACTAAACCATGTTGCAGGCTTGTGGAGAAAATAGCTCATCACCTCAGGCATCTGATATTTCATAACATGGTACTAGAAATTGTTGCTGAGAAATAKGCACAACCCAAAGGCACTCAAGGATTTCAACATGAAGTTTGCCTCTGTTGCATTTATTTTGCCAGCTAAAGATAGTGATGGACTAAGACATAGTGTAATCCAGTCAGACAAAATTGTAGTCCTACATATTATCCTGGCTTTGAGAAACAATAAAATCTACCTGTTTGTTACCATAAAAGTATCTGAAGAGTTTTGTGATTTCACATCTATTGCATCCWCCCACGTCCACATAAGATGGTCCTCACATTCCTCAAGCTACAAAGAACAAAGAAGGGCAACTTCTACCATTCTGCAACAGAAAAAATGGGCATGAAGATAGGGAAAGATGGGGGAAAAAAAGGGAATGCACTCCTACAAACAAGTCTTAAAAAAGAGTTGCTTATTATTGTCATACGTCAATGAAGGAAACCCATAAATTGTGTGAGATTGTCTCAGGGTTTTTTTATGTTGTTAGCAGCTATGGGAGATTACTTTGGGGCAGTGTCAGTGTGGGAGTGGGAGAAGAGGAGCCAAAGGCATTTATGCAAGGCTCAATTGTCTCTTATTTGTTGGTTTTCAGTGCCAAAGTGTGTCATTTCAAAGTGTGATGGTGGTAGCTTATTAAAAATACTTCTTGATATTGCATCAGGTAGGGATCTTTCTTAACATCTGGCAAAGCTGTTAAATGTTGTGGTGATAAATGAATTAGAAAAAATTTGAATGAATAGGTGAGAACATGGCAAATTATTAAAACATGTTAAAGATCATTAAAGTATTTTTCAATGTACTCTGTTGAAAGCACCTTTTGTGTATCTGTTGCAGGGAAATGCTATGTAAACTGTAAAATAAAAAGCACAATAAAATTCAGACTGAAATTCTCAGGCAAAAAGGTTGCTTGCAAAAGGCGATGTAGGAGTCAGTGAAACCAATGAAAATTGAGCAGTTGATTGGTAAAATCTTTCAAGTATATTGCATACCTCTCGATAACATTTTAATCCTCCAGATGACAAAATAGTACAATCCATTAATGAATCAGCTCCTGAACTGACACTGGTTTCATCATGGTTTGTTAAGAAAGAAGCAAAAGCTGAATTTGCTTGCATTAGTGAACATGAAACTCAGCTTTTTGGAAACTGATCTGTGAATAGATCAGTTTGTTCTGAATTTGCCATCCATCTGTTTGAAAGTCAGATTAAACATGTGTCTTGGGTTGATTTTGTGCCAAWTCTGTATTCCTATTCCGCTGGCTTGTATGCCCAAAAGGTGCCCACGCCTTTAAAAGCGACCCGAAAGAAGGAGCAGGGGCAGTGTGGGCAGTTTAAAAGCCAGGGCTGCCGGGCAGCTGTTTGCTTTTGTAGCTCAGTTTGTGGGCCTTTGGAACCTTGGCTTGGCTCTGCAGGAGTCCTTGCTCACTGCATGCTGCGGACTTAATTGCCAACTTACAGCTTGGGTTTGTTAGCTTGGGCAAACAGCTTTTCCCTGGAGAGACCCCTTCTGCGGCTGCTTTGATYCTGCTTCTGGAGCAATTTGGCAGCCAGTGGGAAGAAGCTGCGTGGGTCCGTCTTGTCCCGGACTCCGGAAGAAGCCAAGCARGCAACAGAAAAACACACTGAACCCTCTGTTTCATCCACAGTGAGGACTTTTTTTTATCTTCACTTTTGTCTGAACATCTATTTCATATTGGTGGGAAAAAAATCAAATTTTTTCACTTCCGAGGAAACATTTACTCTGCAAAATTTTTCTCTGAAACCATTCTCTCAAACCGAAACACCCTGTGAAGTGAAATTTCAGAGTTGATGATTTTCTTGAAAGTGACTTTATTTCACATTCATCTTTTTGATTAACCAGGTCAAGGCAGTATATAGAAATGTGGCTTGGGTCCTCCATCTTACAGATTCTGCACCTTTAGAGTTTGTGAATTTCTATAATAAGCTCCATTTCCAACTCAATAATTAAGATGTAACTCCTTTCAGTTTTTATACCCCAGATATCATTGTGTGATATCTTCCAGTTTCATATTGCTTCTAACACAATTACAATGAAGTGTTAACATAGTGGTAAAATCTCTGGGTACCCAAAATCACCTTTAAATTATTTCAGTATTATGGAGGTTTTTATTGAAGGCAACAACATCAAATTTGCCTTTTGTTTTTGGTTTTAACTACAGAGCATGCAGCTATTATCTCTCAGCACTAAGACGCAGAGCTGGTACCCATGCTCTGTGGAGACTGTGCTATGGTAGATATGCTGGCTGGACCTTGCTCATCAAACCATTTGTTTATTATAAAAGCAAAAACTGTTGTGCACAATTAGACAAAGTGGCCAGTGGGATTTGCCAAAGGCCAGTTGGGAGCAGAGTCACAGCAAGGCAAGCAGATGGTAACACTGTTTTATAGAATCATAGAACAGTCTGGGCTGGAAAAGACCATAAGATCATCCTGTAAGACCCCTATGCCAGGTAGGGACACTTTCCATTAGACTAGGTTGCACAAAGCCTCATCCAATTTGACCTTGAACACTTCCAGTGATGGACCATTGTAGTGGCTTTGCTAGCTTTAGTTTCTTGGTAGGGGAAAACCAGGCAAAGCCACAAAAATGGCTCCTGTGAGAAGATTCTTGAAGTCTTGTTCATCCTGTACAGCAAAAAGACCCCTGCCCCCTATATTGTAGGGCCATTCTCTGATGCTTCTGAAGGTAACAGACAGGCTGCTGGACAAGCCTGGGCTGATTGGAGACACTGGTTACACCACTGTGATGACATATGGTCTCATATTTAAGAAGAATCCAATGGCTGCAGCTGCCATTAACACTTAGCTAGAGGTGGSGGGGAGGTAAAGAGATGTAAAAAGAAATGGAGACTCCAAGATCTGTGGAGAAGGAGAGGGAGAAGGTGCTTTGCAAGCCATGGTGCTGACCATGGAGGAGCAGGCTCCTCCTGAGGTGTCTGTCTCCAGTGAGAGACCTATATAGATAGAAAGAGAGGCCCTTCACCTCAGACAAACAACCTGGCCTTGGAGGACTGGACTAGTCAGAGCCTGTGGGGGAGAGGTGGCCTCCTCATGCCTGGAGCAAGTGGATGCCTAGAAGAAACTGTGTTCTGTCAGGAGACTCTGGCCTTGCTCCCAGAATGAAGGCAGCCTAGCCTTGAGAAGACTCGTGGTGATGAACTGACCAGAAAACTTCTGCACCTTGTTCCCTTGTGTGCAGCAAGACAGGAAGGGTGGGGAGGAGGGTAAGAGAATGGTGTCTTAATGGTCCATTTTTCTCCTTGTGACCCCACCCCCCTTACTTTGGGTTAATTTCTTTCTTCCCTTTCAGTGCAGTTTTCTTAGTAGTTTCAGTAATAAATCTTTTTTTACAACTTAAATTTGTTCTTACGGTCATGAAGCATGAAATCTTTCTCTCAATAATTTATCTTATGTAAAAGCCATAAATCTTGGTGTTAATTGGGGTTTTACTCTCCCCTCTGCCTCTTCTGGGGTGGTGGGCCGGAAATGTCATGAGTGCCTTGGCATTCAATCAGGGTTCAAACTACGACAGCCATCCATAGCTTTTCTGAGCAGCTTGTGCCATTGGCTCATCACCCTCATAGAAAATAATATCTTTCTAACATCTGATATAACCCTGCCTTCTTTCAGTTTGAAAACTTTCCTCCTTGTCCTATCACTCCATGCCCTTGTCAAAAGTTTCTCTCCTGCTATCTTATAACACTGTTACTGGATAGTGCTCTGACGTTTCCCCAGAGCCTTATCTTTTCCAGGCTGGACATGCCCTGTCAGACTTCTCATAAGAGAGCTGCTCCAGCCCCCATGGCCTGCTCTAGACCTGCTCCAACAGATTGCTGTCCTTCTTATGCTGCGCTCCCAGGAATGGACCCAGGATCTCACGAGAGAGAAGCAGAAGGAAGAATCCTTTCCTCAACCTGTTTTGGTCACACTTTTTGGCTGCAGCCCAGGACAGAGGCTTTCTAATCTGGGAGCATAATGCAATCTCTGTTGAGTTTCTCATCCATTAACCCTTCCAAGTCCTTCTCCTCAGGCTTGCTCTCAATCCATTCTCCACTCAGGCAGTGATTGGTGCTTGAAATTGCCTTGCTTCATGGGCATGACAATGCTCTTGGCCTTGTACTTCATAAGGTTTCCTCATAAACTTTGTAGGAACATCATATTTTCAGACAATGCATTCTGCAATTTCACTGAAAGGATGTTAGGAAGGAAGACACACGGATACACACATGCAGATAGGATGCATACTGTGAAAATATGAACTTTGTCTCTTTAGAGAACTAGATGAGAAAGAAATTTGAAATTAGTCTCATCTCATGTCTCTCTCTTGCCCATTTTCTTCTTCACCTGCATGACCACATTGTCTTTTTTGTTTCTTTTCCCACTTGAGATGCATCAGTTCAACAGCAGATGAAGAAAAGTAAAAAAAAAAAGAACCAATACATTTCTAGAAAATGAGCAAACCCTCCTCATTTAATTTTCACAGATGAGTATTTTCTTAGGAACATCTTCTTGGATGTTGGTCTGTGACTAAATGGTTTGCCATGCACATTTCTTCCTTTGTAAAAAGCCAGTATTTGCCAGGTGCCTGAGTCTTCCCTACTGACAGCAGCAGTCAAAGCAGGTAAAGTGAACTTCAGAAGGAGCCAGCTAAAATTACCAGTGGTGATGATATTCTCCAGCTTTTCTTGGTGTTGTAGATAGATAACAGACAACACTTTGTACCTCCAAAAAGGCATTTTAGGAAGGGCAGAGAAAATTCTACAAGAATATCAGAGACAAAATGTGGGTACGAGAACTTAGGAGGATACAAGGAAAGACCAGATTTGAGTTTGATAAACACAAGAGACCCCTTGAAGGTTTGAATCAAGTATGAGAAGAATCCCAAAGGATCTGATAAATACACTGCATACCGCATGTCAATTTTAATTTCTTTAGCTGATTTCCACTTTTGTTGAATAAACTTCTTTCTAATTAGACTAGCTTGAAAATAGAATGTCCATGATCTTTGCTAATATTTGTAATGAAATTAAAATCTCCAAGGATAAAGACAATGGAATACAGAGGCAATTCCATGTCAACCTTAGTATTTAATTTTCTATTAATTTTCATTAGAATTAATATGATTTCTAGCCTGGATTCACCCTTGAAAGTCTGTCTGCAAGGACAGAAACAGAACAGTATTCCACCCTCCCATATATCARTGACCATGGACTGCCTGTTGACATAGCAAGCCAAGTGATGCTCCTGCCGGCCATCATCAAGAATACAGCATAGCGGCCACGGTGCTGGAGGCTCAGAAGGCAGATGTACATCAGCTGCACAACGTTGGCCACAAGGCAACCCAGAGAGTCGTCCAGGCAGCGCTGTCTGTGGCTGGGGGCTGATGGGCTAGCAGGGTCTGGAAGAACTGGGGAGGCTGTGGGTATGCTGAGGCTATGGTGGGGCTGAGGGTGCGCTGCAAGTGACTCATTGTTCACTTTGCTTCCTACATCTCCGCCTGCATGACATTTCCAGAAGGGCTGCTCTGCGCGGGACTAAACAACCGAGGGCGGGTGGGCAGGGGGAAATGGGTTAGCCAGGTTCCCTCTGTGTCCTGTGCCAGCTCTACATGTACGCACTTATTATTGTGCCTGTACATTGCTAGGTCTCTGCATGTCTTGAGTTCTGTTTCAATATGGATAAAGCTGTAGAGCTATACAGTTTGACGTCTTTAGCTAGTTACAGGAGGATGTAAATTTCGATCTCTAGTTGTATAGTTATGGATCGCTCCCCGCTGCGTATAGCTCTTTTTATGCAGAACTCACTATACATATATTGAGACACCATGCCAGATTGGCATGTTTATCTATGTCTGAACTTCCCTGTAAAGAGGTGTAGACTTGTAGTTGCCTTACGTCTCTGTGAGTATTTAGCTAGTCCGATGGCCTTTAGTCGCTTTCCAGGAAGAGATATATATGTACAGGCACCACTTTGTAACATTAGAGATGGTGTGAAATGCAAGAGATCTGCAGCAGAGATGTGACAATCTGCAGTAAGCCTGGGACAGAAGTTGTCAATTGTATGTAAGAGGCGTGGGCAGAGCACTCTGTAATAAATTGCCTTTTCCGACTGCACTTGCCTCTGGTACAGTTCTCTCTGGGCAGCGCCGCCAGCAGCTATGTGCTACTTACTCAGTGAAACTTTGAAAGCGAAACTGGTGTTGATTTGTGTCATTCGGAGCAATTTGCAGATGCCCTAAGCTTCCTGCCAAGAAGGCTTTTGGCAAGGATTGCTGACGAGGGCTGGGAGAAAACAGGCAGGTGTGCCCTGCCAATCCGCCAGTTGCGTAAAGGCAGGGCAGGAAAGCATGAAAGCGTCTGGGTAGGCGGTGGAGCCCCGCCTTCAGGGAGAACACCCTGCAAGGCCCTGCAGAAGAAAGGTCAGAGTGCCATTGAGAAGCA
This sequence comes from Malurus melanocephalus, assembly GCF_030028575.1. Classification (NCBI taxonomy): domain Eukaryota; kingdom Metazoa; phylum Chordata; class Aves; order Passeriformes; family Maluridae; genus Malurus; species Malurus melanocephalus. The sequence continues at coordinate 136,298 of NW_026623770.1, read as the reverse complement.
GGCAAAGGAAAGCCAGCCCCAGTCCGAGAGGGCATCTCACTTCTTTCAGGACACCCCAAGCCAAAGCGGTCTGTGCTTCTAGGCCTGTCTTGTGTCCCGTTTTCCAGCTTTGTGCATGGGGAAATCACCTGCCCATCAAGAGCCACCCCTGAGCTTTAGCCTTGGCCTCCAGAGCTGGAGGCAACCAGGTGCCGCCGGTGCAAGGACCATCCACGCAGCCAACGGGCTGCCTAAGAAGGTCTCCCGCTGTCAAGATGCAGTCCAGCCCCGGGCCATGCATGTGTCCTGGCAGCATTCTGAAGACATGTGACATCCTTGTACAAACTGGGACCCTTTGGACAGCCTTGGTCTTAGGGGCACGCAAAGGAGCAGCACTGTATGGATCATGGCCAAAAGTGATGTGGCTTTTACCCCCGAGATGCTAAAGGGCAGGGCTTGCCTGGCAGCAAGGTGCCATCCTACCCGCCCTGTGCTGTCCTCTGCCGAGGGCGATTGGTAAACACAATAGGACAATGCAGGGGATGGGCTGAGTTGCTGCCTTCCAGCCCCAAAAACCAAGAGCCAAATAAGAGTGAGGTGGTCAAAAGCCGTCACCATTTCATGACRGTCCTCCAGATGCACTCCTGGCCAAGGCCACAAGTGAGACAGGGCTTTGACGCTTTGACGAGTTTGGCAACTTAGCATCGTTATCAGAAATCCCCAGTTAGAAGGGCAGTTAATGAAGAGAATTCCCCGGTTGGTTTGGAGGCCTACTGAAGCCTTGCCTCTAGCCCCCTGCTCTTTATGTCTCAATACACAGGGAAGCTGAATGGCTTCGGTTTGCTGAAGAAGCAAGATTAGGATAGGACTGCAGGAATGTGTCTGTCTAAATGGGGAGCAAAAGGACTGCAGGTAGCTAAGAAACTACAGAATTGGACAAGAATAGTCTGCAGAGCTACAAATGTATGAAAAGTGTAGAAAAAGCAACCACCTTTTGGCATCTGCGTGTCCCCTCAGAGAGCGGGCAGAGGGCACGCTACTGGCAGGGGAGGCTCGTGGGTGAGAGGGTTGTGCTGCTGCCAGGCAGAGGAACCTTGAGGGGCTGCATAAGGGGGCTGGCKGGAAGAGGCAAGTGCTGGAGCCTGGGAGGAGTAGGACGAGGAGAAGGAGGAAGAAGAAGAAGCCCACACAGCAGCAGAGGCTGGGGAAGAGGCAGCTGTGAAGGCAGCTGCCACCGGAGGCCAGGCTGAGCAATTTGGAGCTGCCAAAGAGCCCCTGTGACCAAGGCAGATGAGTGCGTCCAGGGCAGTGGGAGGCAAAGCCTTGGCCTGGGGTGGGTCCAGCTTTGGGCTTCCATGTGCAGAGCTGGCCCGCGTCTTTGCGGTGAGACCAGGATCGTCCTATGCCAGGCAGGATGGTCCAGGCTGAGAACTTCTTTGCGTACACATCTATGTTGAAATTTATGGAGGATAATGAAAGTAAATATTCATCTCCCTCTGTACACTTGAAAGCTAGGCTGTAGATGTCTGTGTTGACAATTCTTTGGTGTTTGTGATGTGTCTGCAGATGTGAAACTGGGCTCCGTGTTCATTTTCTGTATTAATGTAAATTACAGTACATGATAGGAAAATCCCCCACACTTCAAGAGAGCATGAACTTAAGAGAAAAGGTAAATCCTGCCATGTAACTGGATGCTTTTTTAAAAAGCAATTTTTATGCTGTAAAATCCATAACTGGAGTTGTGTGGTTACACTTGGCACACATTCTTGAATGTGAATATCCAAAATATATGCAACCTTGTCTGGAGCTTTGATCTTCCATGGGAAATAAAAATAGTCTTTTTATGATTTTGTTCCACTCTATTGACAGAGGATCTTACATTTTAAGTGTAATTAAGAAGAGAAGGAACTTGCATTCTGTATTAAATGGGTGAAATGTTGTAGTTTGATCCATATGGTACTCCAGCTGAAAACAAAGCACTTAGCAACAACAAAGCTAATAGGTAATGAAAGAAGATGAGCACTGAGTGATTGGCCAAACCTCTACCCAGGACAGACAGTTTAAGTAAATTTCTTCATGGTAATATCAACACTTGCAGGCCTGCATAGGTCTGACAGTTCCCAACCTAAAAATTTTTTTTTTTTGAGAATCAAATTTCATTCCTTTGCAAATGTTGGCCTTTCCCAAAAATAACAGACACAGGCATGGCACATTGTATGAACTACCAGCCTAGAGATACATGTTTGTTGTTTTTTTGGCAACTGAAAAATGTTTTAATCCTTTGAATCACGATTGAACTTCAAAAAAAAAAAAAAAAGCAACATTGTCAAGCTTCAGTGCTCAAAAAATGCTGTGATATATCCTCCCCTCTCAAAAGCAATATGTATTATTCATATATATGCAAATTTATGGAGACTTATAGATGCTCACACGTGCACAAATGTATAGAGGCACATACGTAAGCATATATATGTACTCATGTGTGCAGATTAAAGGATCTCCTTCATTTATAATCTATTTTGAAGTACCTGCTTCTCAAGTGAAGGATTATTTCTGTTCAGTCACTAGTCCAGGTAAAAAATCTTTTAAAATTTGGATTATTTTTAGTCTTTGTTGATTTATTTTGGGGGGTTGGGGTTGTTGTTTTAGGTTTTCAACAGTTTGGAAAACTGTTCCTGACATCACTTGTTAATAAGGACTTGAATGCAAAAAGTTGAAGCTATGTAGACTCAGTAGATTCTTCAGTTTGACCAAAAAAAAACCCAAACTGTTCAGATAAATGGAAAATAATTTCATTAACTTTCACAATTATTTCCAAGACTGTGTGTTAAATGAAAAGAAACTTGTTGAAATAAAAACATTTTATTAAGGAAATGTCAGCAAGTGATGTTTCAATAGGATAGAAAAAATAATTTTCCAGCTACCTTCTAAAGCAGTCATCCAGTAAGATCCTCCACTTCTCAGAAGAAATCTATGTGAGTTGTTGCAGGATGAGTACAGTTGTTGCTCCAAACACTGAGACCAAAAGYTTCGACCAAGACTCCCACTGGGATGGGGCAGTGGTCTCACCCTGCCCCCAGGTCACATGCAAATATTTAATCTTAACTATACAAACATAGAGAAATATTACTGTTTAAGTGACATTTTGTAAGGGCTGTGTAAATTAAAGATGTGGATTCATCTTTTGTATTGGACAGGCGYGTAGGTTAGAACAAATTAACTGCCAGCCCAGATCACTGTGGTCTTGAGTTCAGTGCAAGCCTCCTCTGATGGTGTTGCTGATGCACCTCAAGCTAAAGATTGCACCAAGTTGAAAGTCATTCATAGGATGTCCTGAAAAGTGTTATTGGTCTTGCACCACAGAGTTTCTAAAATACAAATGAGTTAAAYATATTAGAGCTACTACAAATTTGGCAAATATATCTACTCAGTGAAATTTTTTTTAGCAACCCCTGGAATTTGCTGGCAGCCAGCACATATATGTCGTCTGCTTTTACTTTGGATTTAATGTGTGATGTAAATATTTAAAAAGCTGAAATATGAAGGGAAATGAGATAGTGTTTCCATAATATTCCTTTTAAAAGGTAAAGATATTGGATTTCTTTTCACTTACTGCTGGCAGAAAAACGTTGATTGAAATAAATTTCCAGCAAAACCAAGGAAAAATATTAAATCTTTGAATGAATATTTTCTCCTAGTTTCAAACAAGGTCTGCTTTTTTTTTTTTTTTTTTTTTTTTTTTTTTTTTTTTTTTTGCACAGGAGAGACTAAGAGAACCAGAATTTCTTTTTCCCTCTAAAAATTTGTCATCCTTACATATACCCTGAAATTATAGTTTTCTTTTATGTCAAAGGGAAATAGACATGTTCATCTTTTAAGCAATGAAAGGAGTCATTAAGACATACATTTCAGCAAGTGTCTGGGGCTTTAATTTTTTCTAAGCTGCATTACAAATGGTGCCTCATTTCCTTGCAATGTTTTAAATTTAAGTGGGACTATAGAAGCTGTGTGTGTTGCAAAAAAAAAAAAAAAATAAAAAGGGAACTAAAGTAACTTATCGTTTCCTACAAGGATCATGTGAAAATAAATACCCTAATAGTTAAACTTCCTTTAGAACTTGGTCCTTTATTTATTCATCTCCAGTTGCATTTGTGCCATCATAGGCATAAAAATGAGTTACTTACCAAGACTATGGTTGCAGTTTCCTGGTGCAGGGGAAGAAAGAGTATGTTTTAATGTTTTCACCAAGAAAAATGAGAATTTCTTGATGATTTATGACTTAGTTTGGGTGGTTTTATTTCCTGGCTTCTTTTACATCTTCATAGTTCAGTTCTGATATGAGTGCTAGGCTTTTAAGAACCATTATATAATCAGTGAAGAGTCAGACATGGCAAAAAAATAATCACGGTCCGAGTCAACACAGACCAGTCTGGACAGACCAAATTCTCTGGTCCCTGGCCGATAGCCCATTTTAAGATTTATTCATATCTTCTCCCTAGAAGATATGCTAGTAGTGAGACCCTATGCAGTACCAGTGGGAAAACCATGGCCTCATTWCCAGTGTGTGTTCAATGTCATGTGGACATGAGATTTGCCTTTTCTGAAGAAATGCCCTTTTCATGGGGCACTCCCTTAGGAAATATTGACAGTGGAAATAAAAATGAACATGCACAGAATGAGGAGAGTGCCCCATAGAATTTGAATGGATTTGCCTGCTTTCTATCTGACTCTAAAGTACATCTCAGTAGGTATAGTTGTTAATATAGATACTGGGCACAATATACCTTCTTGCAATTAGTAGCAAATGCTGTGTTGTARCTAAAGAGTAAAGTGGCACATGAAGAAGTGGAAAAAGGAACCTTTAATAGCTGATAGAGCCTTCAAAAGAAATTGCTTATTAATGTGCATTTGATGTGTACTATATTAATTTTAAGACTTTGCCTGGGATAAATTGTTATATTGAGTCTTTGAAGGAGTGGTGAGATTAGAATTTACAAAGGGGGCAATTTTCTCTCTTCTTGACCTCATTAAATGGATGAAATAATTTCCAAGACTGAAGCAGTAGTKAGCTTATCAATCATCCTCACAGCTGGAAACTGGGGATCCCAAATGCTGAGATGAGTTAATCCATCAGTTAATAAATTCATAGTGGCACCATGTGGTGCTGAGCCACTCCACATTGCAGCAAGGACAGGACTGTTTGCACAGGCATGCTGCTTTCTCAGGTACCTCCCCACTGGCAGATCTCTTTGTTCAGGAGGATCAATTTACTTTGAACAGTAAATTGACTGAATTGATCAGTTCAGAGAGCATAATTGATGACTAATCGTGTGTAAGTGTGTAACCATGTCCCACCCAGATGGAGGAAACAAAGGGTGCTGGCAGCAGGAAAGTTTTTTTCTCCATTCCAGATGATGCTGTCTCTGTTAGTGATGGACTTTGATTAAAGCTGATGGTAAGCAGATAAGCAGCCTTTATCGAMTGTTAGTGACAGAGGTAACAAGAGGACCAAATTCCTTCAGGGGAAGTCGTTTATACATCCCAGCCTGACTGCTGTCCTTAATTGTCCCTCTCCCATTTGTCCTAATTGGGAGAGGAATGCACACAAAAGTCAGTACGACTGGTTCTAACACTGACAGGCACTTCTTTACAACCCAAACAAGGAATCATAGGCTGGTTAACAAAAAATAATAAACCCTCTTCGATACTAACATATTTAAGACCACCTTCTGACATCCAAACAACTGTGAAAGGTAAATGTCCCTTTTCCTCCCTTTCTTTCCTTTTCCACTTCCCAAAAATCTCTTCATTTCAACAAATATGTGCCAGAAGGAAGCTTGGACTCTCCGGAGCTTCTTGCCAGAATTCTCCCAGACTTCTAGGAAAGCTTCTCTTGTCTCTTTTAGCAGTGAGAACTAGTTTAGAAAACTAGTATTCTGCAGTCCTCTAAGATGAATTAGAAAGGTCAGTGGCCTTCAAATACCTTCAAATAAAGGGAGGGAGCTTCCACAGCATTTTATAAAAGAAAGGTTTGATTTATTCAAGATGTAGAGCAGACAAAGGTAGAGTGGACGACCTCAGCTCATCCAGTAAAAGGGCATCTCTGTACCTGTGCTTTTTCAGAAAGTAGTTTTATGTGAAAATTACACATGAGAAAGTGTAAATAATGGAATATATGTCCCTTATCTTCCTCTGCTGCCTTTAAGGAAAAGAACTTCAAAAGCACATTTATTAAGCTAAATTTATTTTATACATAAAAGTAGGAGAAAGTATTTCCTGCATATTAGTGATCGTGTTTTTAAATCCCATAGTATATTAGCTTGTACATAGTGTAATATCACCTACAACAGAAAATACTTATTGCAGGGTATGATTTTATGTTTAAATGAACAAAGGAACTTTTGAGGGGGGAGAGAAAAGAGAGGCCTTTGTGGATATTAGATTTGGGGAAGAATCTATTTTCAAAATGATAGGCAAAAGTATAAATTTATGTTGATTTTTTTCATTAGATATTTTTAAATTTGAGAAAAATTATGTTGGTATACAACCCCCTCAAAATTTTGTAGTATTAACAGCTAGCTGTTTGATTTACAAAATCACAAATCAGTCTTCTGAAAAAAGAACATTCCACTAGCATATTATAATATTGTGTATGGTATTATATATGCTAAGCATGTAATATAGAAAAGAATCAATTGGTCTATACCAACTTTCATTTCAAAGCATATATTTTTCAGTTGAGCTCAGCAAACCATTCAAAAGCTGTCTTCAAATGGAAATACATATTTTCATATGGAAGGCAATAAATACATTTTCATATGGAAAGAATGCAGAAAGGGATTCTGTATTCTAGGTTGTCAGTGTTGTTTCCTTTTTTCCATTTTTTACAGACTTTATATGTGCCAAAGCAAAGAAAAAATGGCAGAATATTTAGAGACAGCCTGTTATTTGTGAATTCCTGCTAGGCTTGTCCTCTCTCTGGACAGTAAACAGAGAATATGCCTGAGATTACAAGTGCCACCCAACACAGAGGGGGCAGATGGGTTCTCTTGGCAATGGCAGCACTAAACTGTGGTTACAATTAAAGGTTAAATTTATTCAGTGACTGTATAGTTAGTCCAGGAGTAAAGGATTTGTCATCATTTAACAGGCCACTTGTTGCTCTGTACTCTGCAAACTGGACAGTGCTAACCATACTCAGCACTTGTGTCAGAGTATTGGACAACCAAATTAATCATGCTAACTAAGGATATTTTGCTGCATCCCACTGGTGCCTGATGATTTTTGGCTTTTCTTTTTATATACCCCTTTGTATGTTTCATATACCTTTTCAAATATTTTCTGTATCCTTTATATATTCTTTGTATCCTTAGCCTACATGCTTGTAATTTTTGTAGCCTGATATTCTGGCTTAGTTTTGGGGTTCTGCTTGGCAGAAAGACCAAACTTCCTCAGTTTGGTCCTCAGATGAAACATCACAAGAAGCCAGTGAGCCCCATTCTATCTCGAAACTCAAGGTTTCAACCTTGGTTGAAACTTTCTTTGTGAAATACATTTTGTAAACCAGGCTCTAGCCTCATCTGGGAGGAGATTGTTTAGAACTGGGGAACGTTACTTCATTTTTTAAGTTTCTTATTGGGGAATTCTACACAAATATGCTTGTTTGCAAGATCTAAAAATTATGTATGTGTTTTACATGGTGTGTGCATCTCTGYGCGTTCCACCTTGAAGAGCTTTGCATCTAGGATCCTATTAAAGTAGTAAAATACCCTTTAACTAAATACTAAAATACCTACTAAAATATCCCTTTAATTGTGAATGCCTCACAATTCTAAAACTAGCCAAAAGGTGACACCACGACCCTCTAGGTATAAACTGATGGTTCTGCAGACTGAGTTGCTCTTTTGGAGGCATAAAATATAAAACGWATCGCTCCATCCTGCTAATCAGCACTGTCTGGTTTGCAGAGTGCAGAGTACAGAGCAACAAGTGGCCTGTTAAATGATGACTAATCCTTTACTCCTGGATTTAGACCTCTGACCTCTTGACTCCCTGCCTGTATCCAGGGAGCAGTCTGGGGAGAAGAATGCAACTAACAGCTTGTAATCTAATGGTGTCAAAAGAAATCACATCAAAAACAGCTGTTACACTACTGGATGTTAAAGATGGCCAACATGTTGACTAAATAGGGCCTTTTTATTGTGTGGGCTTTTGCAATTGCTGAGAGTCCAGAGCTGCTCCCCACTTTCCACTTTATATAAACAGCAGTAAATGTCWTTCTAATTAAACATGTCCTATTGTCCCTTAAACTATGAGCAAACTGTTTGTTTGAAATCTCTTCTTTCGTATTTTAATTTACTATGGCTCTCAGCTCTGAACTTGATGATGCATTTCCCAGCTTCACAGTACAGAAGTGACTCAGCACATAATTTCTGCATTTCAGTTACTCTGAGTGATATTTATACTTTTTTATAATTTAAAATGTCTCTGTTTTTTCTTTTGGAAACCTTATACACAGGAACACAGGATTTATGATGAAATAATGTCTACACTTGCCTTTGGTGTTGATGTGATTCTCTGTCTCATTTGATCTTGGTCTTAATTTACTTTGTGAGAAAATGGATGAGAAGACTTTTAGCTTCTCTAACTATAAAGGAAAGAGGTCTATCTCTACCAGCTAAAAGAAATATGATGCTGCTGCTGGTTTGAAAAGTTGCAAAGTGGGATGGTAAGTTGACATAACATGAATGGGTTGTAAGTGGAGGAGCAGAAAGAAAGGAATGATAGCTTCTGTTCATTTAAGAGAAACTTTAATGGCAAAAGGATGATTGCCTTGAGGCTTCCCTTTCTCAAAGTCTACACTTAACTGATTCTCTTCCCATTTAAAAAAAATATTTTTAATATAGGAAACAAGACTGAGAAATATGCTTTCAGGAGTATATGTGCATATTTACCAGCAAATTAGGTAGTAGTGCCACTGCATTTATTTATTTATTTTCAATTATTATAGAAATATGTTAATTCCTGAAATGTGGAGGATAGCAAAATTATTGGCCAGGAAGACCAAATACCACTATTTTGGTTTAGATAATTATTTTCATTTTGGTTGCTCGGTACAGGGAGAGTTGTGAGCCATCTTCACTGTCATACATCATAGAATCATGGAATCAAAGAATCATCATGGAATCACAGAAACACAGAACAGTTTGGAATGGAAGAAACCTTCATGATCATCTTATTCCAACCCCTGGGCAGGGACACCTTCTGCTAAACCAGGCTGCTCTAAGCCCTGTTCAACCTGAAATTACATTTGTTTCCAGGCATCTATAACTTCCCTACGCCAATGCCATTGTCACATGAAGAAGTTCTTCCTAAAATCTAAAATTCTCCTCTATTATTTTAAAACCATTCCCCCTTTCTTCTGTCATTATCTGCCCATGCAAAAAGTTGCTTTCCACCTCTTCCATAAACTCCCTTTAATAAGTGAAAGGCCGCATCTATCTTACTTCCAGTTTACTTAAAAACTCTCTCAGTCAGACTTCAGAGTCCAGCTATTGTGTGCATCGTTAAAAACTGCGCAAGCATAAGACCAGCAGGTGAGACCTGCTTCCTCCTTTCAAAGATCTGTGGTGACCTCTGAAGCAATGTTGGGTTCACAGCTGAAGCTGAAGGCCAAAATGTTTTCATTCTGTRAGCGAACAGGAGCAAGCCCTGCTTCAGAGAAATGCTTTTGCTTCAGTATCTCCACCAGATTACTTGTCCCTGGATGCCACAACTGCAAAAACCTGTTAAGAAGCCAAATTGTGGCTAAGGTCTATTGATCTTTTGCAGTTAAAAAGGCCCATTAATACTATTCTACTCCTGAAGTAGCAGTTATTTTAACAGTTCTTTTGGCCACAAACCTGCGCACTTTCAGAGCATGCTAAAAAATATGAAAGTCAGAATTTCCCAGTGGTCTACTTGAGAATGCACTGGGTAGAGAAATGCTCATCAAAAAATTCTTAATGGTTCCATGGCCATTGTTTTTGCAAAGCAATACTGGCTTTTTGTTTTTTTTTGGTTTTTTTTTTTTTTTTGTTTGTTTGTTTTCTGAGCTTAATTACCTCTGTGATTTCCCTGTAAAGTTCCTAATGCTCTAAACAAAATACTCCTAGTATCACTTTCCTCATAGGAAATGTAGCTTTTTGAGGTGGATTAACAAGTCACTAGTCCTTGGAAGTTTTATGTGCTCAGCTAAGTATTAGCATATACAACTGTTAGAGAAATAATTCAATAATCTACAGTAGGAAATAAAACTCAGGAAAATACTCCTTCATATATTTTGTGCAAGCCTTCTGTGCTCTGAACTGGATAAATTTTTGTATAACTAGAAAATGCACTCTGTAAATAAAAATATTTTGTAAATGCAGAATGGGAAGAATTTAAATTTGCACACTTTTTTTGTAATTACCTTTGTATATTGCAGTACCCTTGCAAACTGATTCTCACTTTATAAATAAATATAGATATGAGCCATTCAAGATATTCTGGAAAAATGCTGAGAAAACTGTTTATTTCCATTAAAACTTCCTTAAACCACTCCTTCCTTAAACCTTCCTTCATAACTGTAAGACCTGTAAAGGGACCTTAAAATATTTGGAAATGTCCTTTAGTCTTAGATTAAAAATCTCTGCCCTCTGTGAAGCATAAAGTAAAACCAGCACCAATTCCTGTTAACACTTTTTAACAGAAAGTGTCTGAGTGAGACTACAAAATTATATCCTCTGCAGCCCTGCAGTGAGCTGAATTTTTATTTTAGATTATTACCTTAGTAATAGGAATAATCTTTGTAATTTTGTTAGTGTCTCACATAGGCCCAGGGCATGTTTTTTTCATACCATTATTTGTGAAAGCCAAGTTTGATTCTCTGTAGCTTTCTTAAAAATATTATTTGGACTGTAATGCAGTTTTAAGAGACCACCAATATATATATTGACAGCCTTCAGGGTGTAGGTATCTTTGGCTGAGTTACTTGTAAACTACTGCAACTAAATGACAGTTTATCAGCATGCAAAGCCGTTAGAAATGCACAACTGAGTGACTGTGAGTGCASTGGAATGACATATTTAATCTCATTTGCTTTAAATTTGCTTTTAAATTTGTTTATTTTATATGCTTAAGTTTACCAGTCAAAGCCTACGAGTCAAAGGCAAAACACTGAGAGAGCTGTTGAAAATCTGACAGAAGTCTTTCTCCATTCTCAATTCATTACAATTCAGTAAGGTATAGATACAATTTTAAATAGTATCAGCCAAGAAGCTGTGCCTCAGCTATTAAAACTATTGTTCTCTCCAGTAGGTAGCAAACTACCTCAGAAGGAAGAGAGCTATACCATCACATGCATATGTACACAAATATATGTATATAATTTCTGTGTATCTGCCATTAACATAAATGCCCGCCATTTAAATACTGCTTATCTATCAACCATATGTAATAGATGTAGCACAAATAAGCAAGAAAATATGGTCATACAGCTAAACATTTAAATATCAGCTGTGCATAAATCCATACAAACTTGTATGTATAAATCTGTAGATATTTTATGAATGTTAATATTTCACAAGTTGATCATATGGATTTATAATGYTCTATTTGTGTATGTTGAACAGGGAAAACAATGCAAACATATGCAAATATACTCATGATATCCAAGACTGAAGTTTATGAACATATGTAGATACGCAAATGCAAATACGACTTGTCACTTTCATGGACACAGTGGATCTAATTCTTTCTTCCCATATGTTAGCCTTTAAATTCTATAATTTGGTTGACAAGAAGCGCATAAATACAGATTTACTTCAACACAGAAAGCTTCAGATTCCAGATCTGCAAATTTAGCGCCTAGTAGGCTTCATTCTTGAGATAACAGGGTTGGAAAAACCAAGTGTGCTATTTGATACAATATCATAAATCCCCTTGGAAAATACTCGCAAAATAATCTCTGTAATTTGGTGGATGAGTGATGGAATAATTGTGGTCTTGTTAGAAGCCACAGCTAGACTAAAATTCCTTGTTTTTTTTTTTTGGCTTATGCTAAGAACATTTTGGAAGATGAACAAGATCTGAAGAGCAATTTATATGCAATTTTAAAGGGGAGTAGGAAAATCTACCTAATAAAACCTGTTTTGTTTATAATCCATGTGGCTTTTGTTGCAAACTGGTTTAAACACAAAGGAGTGAGAAACCTAGGTCTCTGTGTATAAAACAGWAAGAACTTTGAAGGTTCAAAATATTCCCAAAAAAAGAGATAAAAAACAAACGAGATTAAATGTTGATGCCGAAACAATTGATTTTCTTTTTTTTTTTAATAGTAAGAGAGGCAAGGAGAGAGAAAGAGAAAAACAGAGAAAGATAGAAAAAGCCAAGGTTACTTTAAAAAGCATAGGACAGTTCACCTCCACACTCTCGATATCTTTGCTGCTGAAACCGGGCAAGGGCGGGGGAGGGGCGGTGGAGCGAGGCAGTTTGTGCCTTTTTTTTAATCTGATGTTTGAAGCGTCTTATCTGCCTCCTCCGATCTCGAGAGTAGTTTGGTTGGAATGCGGTAGCCCGTCCTCCGAAATGCAGACGCGGTGCCCAGTCGCTGCAGCCGAACCTCGGGGAACTCGCGCTCCCACAGCACGGAATGCAGGAGCAGGGGTAGGGGTTCCACAACTCACTCGTGATTTGGGTCCACGGGTGCAGGATCGGGGAGATTTCCTTCAAGGGGGGAGCGTCGGCTCCGGGAGGCCGCAGGGTGTCCAGCAGCAGGCGATGATGGTGGTGGTGGGGGTGAAGGCAAAGCCCAGAGATTCTACCCTTCGCTTTTCCCTCCACCTTTAGCGCTTCTTCTGCCTTCGTTTGTATGGGCCTCAAGGCGGGCTACTTACAGTCCATCTCACACGTAGTTTTCAGGCAACTGAAAGTTTTCAGTTTTCAAGTGTGATTATGATAAGTAGATATAATGATGAAGCACTTTTTTGAAACGTTTCTCTTATTATCAGGCTCTTACACCTCTGCTTTATATTTGTCATAAATCATTTCAGTTCTCATATTCTCTGTTCAGGCTTCTTCTATATCTGTAGGAAGCGACTTTTTTKTTTTTCTTGCTGAATTGATCCTAATCTTAATGTAAATTTTCCAAAGAGAATTCAAATTTTTTTAGAACCTTGTTTCATATAGCCGTCATTTTATGCATCATGAAAGTAATTTCCATTTACTTACCATAAACAGTTATTCATGTAGCACTTTTACAATTTCTGTAATTTACTGACTTACAGGTGAAAAATTCAATGAGAGTTTTATAGTAAAAAAGCAGAAATGTACAGTTCTCAGTACAGTGAAAGTACTGAGATTTTCTATTGACCTCATCTGATGACAATTTTGACTAATTATTTAGGAAGGTCATGTGATAATTGTTCATTTTAGACCAACTTCATTAAAATCAATATCTGTCTTCTGAATTCACCATTGTTACAATTCAATTGCTTTTTTAATCTTAAGTTTGTCTTCATGTTGTTTCTAACTCCTGAAGAAATGCAATTAACAAATAAAGGGGGAGTAGTCTCTCCACAAATAACTCCACATAACCATGTTAGAAGTAAATTGTTAACAATATTTGCAATAATGTGGGTGATGAACCCATGAAATATTTTATTCCTTCATGTAAAACAAAATGTCATCCCATGCAGGAATATCAGAGACACTGCTGTCAAAATGGAGCTTTTTCTGATAGCTAACAATTCTGTGACAGTTGAGTACTTCCATTTAAGGTAATATATGAGGTACAATACATATTAAACTCATTTTAACCTAAAATTGAAGACCTGAAAAGTTTTTACACTCACAAGGTATTTTTACTTCTTGCCAAAAATTAAACTGCCAGTTGATTTACAATCAGATTTGCAGTCAAAAGTCTGGTACTTGCCAYTCCCATTGGGAAACTGGAGCCCTTGCTGAAGCTACATAGTTCCATAAGAGAGGTGGGTGACCTAATCACACCCTGGAAATATTGGTTAACTTTTTTTAATACTCTTTCATGCAACCTGTTTTCCCAGTTCTGTGTGATACTTAAAAATACATTTGCATTTGATGCATTCTTCATCATTTGAGATATTTTGTTTGGGTGTGGAGTGGATTTCAGCATTCTTAAAGTAACGACTATGCAACCCCAGCCTGTATAGATTTTCATTTGCTAATGAACCACGCTCTACAAGAAGCTCTGTAATGCTTGACAGTTTGAAAAGGTTGTATATTTCATTTTAACTTAAAGGGAAAAGATAAAATCAAGATCTGTTAGAAGCTAATTCTATTCCAGGGCCTTGAGAGTGCATGATAGTGAGTGTCTTTATTACGCTTTAAAAGAAAGTTGGTTAAGAATACACTCTGAAATAATGCTGGGAGTTTAGTCTTCTAGTTTATCACTCTTGTAATCTCAGGGACAAATTCTCCAAGCAATTTGTCTTGCAATCTCCAATACTTCTCATATTTTTGTCATCAGAGTGGAATGATCAGTACCCTTTGACATGGCATGAGCTGTGAAGTGTGTCAAGGGGACTGCGCCACGGGATGAAGACCAAGTTTGTAGCTGCATTGGAAAGAGCTTCAGAGCCTAATGAACATGAGGAGTCTACCAGTGATCCCAGGATACTCAGGGTTTGCTTGGCATATGGCTTTCCTGGATCCAAATGCCTTCCAGATCTTAGCAGTGAAGTGTTCACACTTGACACGCTACTAGTTGTGATACGAACATGTCACTCACGCTTAGTGTCTTCACAATGGCCTAAATATAGACCTATCATTCAAACCAGTAAGAAAATAGAAAACTTCTGACAGTCTGACATAACTGAATAGAAGAATTTACATTTCCTACCACAGGAGAAAACACAGTATAAAATCTGATAAAAATATGGTGGTTTCTAGACAGAACAAATGGAAGAATGACTGTAATTTTCTCTGTATTGATGTTGCCTTGTCTCATCAAAACAACCCAAACTGCCCCTTTTCAGATCGTATCTTTTTACTGTATAACTTATTTATACCTCTGACAATAGCTATATTATCATATAAATAAAAAAAATGGATGTGGGTGTGATTTTATTTGTCTTCATCCCATTTGTATGCAAATTCAGATAAAAACTTGCTAAACGGTAACATGGAAAATTTAAAATAATATAATATAGTGCAAGGTATATACCTGGTTCATYCCTTCTTCTCGAAGTACATGTACTTTAGAAAAACATTTTTATAATGGTCTCCTTTTCAGTATTCAGCTTCTGCAATGGATTTCAGGCCAAACTGTTGAATAGGTGAGGCTTCTCTTCACTGCCCAGTATTGGCCAAACCAATCTACATGATTGTGAATTTGGAAGCCTGGTGGGTTTCCCATTTCTCTGGAAGGTTCCTCTGCTATTGTGTTACTGAAGAAACCTATGGCATGAGGGCTACTCTTGGTTCATGCTTATTCTCCTTGAGCTTCCACTCATGGTACCCTCCAAAATGACAAATCCTAAGTGACAAATTGAGGGGCAAACAAACTCAGCCTTGTCTAAATTACCTAAGCTTCTCTCTGTAATTCATCAGAGAAGACTACTGATGACTCACAGGTGTTCCTAAAACTTTTCAACTGTATTCTTGGGCATTCTTAGCTGCCCTGATAAATACACATTTCTTTTCCTTTACCAGACTRTTTTTCTCTACAAAACACATCAGACTTGATTAAAATCTCTCTAATGGTGTTAACTGGTTTCTGTTTTGAACTTTTGACCTGCCAGAAGTTTTCAGTGCATGAATGAAGTATTGGAGCAGAAAGAACAGAAATTGGCTTATTTTTCTTTCCTCCTCTCTCTCGTACTTCCTGAATGAGAGGTATTTATTTATGTAAGTTAAGTTTGTGGTTTCTTGGGGGACAGATCCTTGATCTAGTCTTCCTGGTATTGGAGAACATAAATTCCATATGAGGGAGACCATGCCATGCTTCTCACAGTGCTTGCATGTCCACTTGTTAATGATTTTGTTTAAAAAAGATAAATCTTTCAACAGTAGCACTGTAATTACCTCAATAGGTAACTCATTATCTAGATGGGTCCTTGCACCATGATGCATACAGGAGAACATAATATAAAACCTTGCATCTTCAGTAATCTACCCTGTTTCAAATTATGTGTGATTAAACAGGCACATCTGTAGGAGAAAATTGGCCAAACACAACTTCCTATTATATTAATTGACTCAAAATATATATTAATTGAAAATATATATTAATTGACTCAAAGCATGCAAAAGGACTTTCTTTGGTCTGCTCCTGGTCCAGCTTCAATTCAAAACATACTTAATTTTGTCTGGGAAGAGAGCAGTTCCTTTTCAGTTTAAATTTTAAAATTTATGCCACTACCTTGTTTTCCCCCCTTGTATTGAAGAAGCTGTTAAAATTCACTGAATATCTTCTGACAATATGAAAATTAATAAAGAAAATCTAATCTAGCAATGATCATTTATTTACATCAAATGAGCTTCCTGCAGATGGCATAACGTTATCATAAAGTTCTGCAGAGGGAATACGGAAAATAATCTTCAGAGCCTGTCAAAATTATATTTTGTTTGGAAATGGGATTAAGAAATACTTGATTGCACTAAATTTTTTTAACACCTCGATTTTAAGCATGTCAGTATCTTTCTTTGTAGAGTACCTGGGAAGTACATCACTCATTTTGTGYTCTGCAAGGAGGGATTTGACTAAAGGATGTCTGTAGGAACATAACCAATTTTATTATCAAAGACTGTCAACAGAAATGGATAAAGGAATGTGTTTGATGCAACACAAAATTTGTAGTATGGCCCAGCATYTTTTTGACATATTTTTGTCTCTTTTAATATTTTTGATCTATTTTAGCAATTAAAAAGAAAAAAAAAAGAAAAAAGGTGGGATTTGAAAATGACACACAAAGCATAAATAGATGAGTTTAAATGTTTTAGTGATCCGAACAAGCATTTTTATAAGGTATTTTTGTCAGATTTGGGGAGGTCAGTGTTTTGGTATACTGATTCAATATACCAATGTTTTGATACTTTTGTTTTCTGATAGTGTTTCTTTTAGGGAAAAATAATGAGCATTGCAGGATTTGGGTGGTATGCCTTTGGSATCTAAAATACCTCAAATACTGAAGAAGAAAAAGAAATTCCTAAAAATTAAACAGTGTCTTTGTGATTCCTGAAAAACGGACTGGTACACATGCTGTTTGTGATGTTCCCCCTGCCAGGATCAGTGTGCTGAAGACAAACCAAGCAGCACTGCCGTATTTTCCAACACAGATTTATCTCTCAATGCAAAGCCTTGTCACAAAGCTCTTGCAGTAACCACAACACAAAAGAGCTGATACTCTCTCTTAAAACTCTTCTTGGTAATAACCCATGACTGCACCTTCACATTTAGCAGATCTATTAAAACAGGTTAATTATTGGATTAATGTGAGCTTTGCATGCATGTGGACTGGTGGTCTGTAGATTGGACACTTCTTCCTTACTATTCCTTAAAGGTTTATCAGATCAGGCTGATTCTTCCTGTTCTCTATACTAATCAACTATATAGTGTTATAGCTGTTATAYACTTTACATACAATTTGTGCAGAATTTGGTGTGATAATTATCTGTATAAACAATATCCTATTGCTCAAGCAGATTGGTAACTCTAGTTGAAAGAATAATTATACAATTACATGTTGTTAAAAAACTTAAGAGAATTTATGAACATGTTTTAATTTACTTATCATCCAATCAATAACAAAAGAATTGGAAATGCCTCAAGGAGAAATACCAAATATGCAGAGAAGTGTAATGCGTTGTGTGGTTTTGCTGGGCCCAGTTTTTGGTAGTGGGGGGGCTGCAAACATGGTTCCTTTGAGAAGCTTCTGGAAGGTTCCACCATGTCCAGCAGAGCCTATCTCTGATGACTCTGAAGATGATGGACATGCTGCTGGCCAAGCCTGGGCCAACTGGAGATGTTGGTTATGCCTCTGTGATCACATATTTAAGAAGAAACCAAAACAAACGGGGTGCACACAGTTATTCCTATCCACAGAAGGAGGAGGAGGTGATGATATGTGAGGGATGGAGACACCAAAGTCAGTGGAGAAGGAAGGGAAGGAGATGCTCCAGGTGCTGGAGGTGGAATTCGTTTGCAGGCCGTGATGATGACCATGATGGCGTGGGACATTGCCCTGAAGCCCATGGGGTCCACAGGGGGTGCAGAAATCCAGCCACAGCCTGTGGAGGAGGTGCCCCACACTGGAGTGGATGGATGTTCAGTGGGAGACCCATGGAGACAGAGGCCTTGCTCCCAGGATGGAACAGCCTAGCCTTGGAGGACTGCACCCTGTGGACCAGGGGCCCCACATCCCTGTAGTTTTGGGATGACTGTCTGCCCATGGTGGGGATCATGTTGCAGTGGGTGGGTGTGGACTGCTGCTCACCTACACAGGATGTCTCATGGACATTGGAAGTTACATCCTCTTTGTACAGCACCACTCTTTCCTTAGTGTGCCTTATTTACACAAGCCCTGAATTTGTATGAGTCCTTGCATCTATCAGAGATTAAAATGGCTTGTCATACTTTTCATCTCTTTCTTCTGCACAGCCTAGTTGATATCAATATGTTTTTAGCACTGAAAAATGAAGCAAGATAATGCAGAACCAGATGCAGGAAAGAAATAAACTGCCAAGAAAAAGGTAAGTGAACTACAATGACAGGCAAATTGTTTAAAAAAATCTCAAAAACATGCTCAAGGACAAAAGAATATATAGACTGAGGAGAGGGTAAGAGAGCACTGTAGGAGCATGAGCCAGTTAGATTCTCCTCACTTGTTTTCTTAATTTAAAAATTATCAGCAAGATATTGACATTCTGTTAATGAGAAACACAACTGGATATTAAGTGAGAAGGGCTGAGATGGAAAATTACGGTGATGACTTTAAATTATCCGTGATCATCTGGCTGATGCAGAGCAGGAGAGTTAGTGCTACTGGCCAGAGCAATTTGAACCAAAAGGAAAAAGTTTTTTTCTGGATATTGGAATTATAAGCAGTGGTGGGTTTCAAAAGAAAAAAAAATAATATTAACCCAAACTTTGGCTTAAAACTATCCAGCTCTAAGCAGACAAAAGAAATTTTAAATTCAATAAATTCCTACAAGGACACATTACATATGAAATTGAATCAATTGTTTATACTACTCAGCACACACTCAACAAATCCCTGATTTCTTTCTTCATTGTCACCACTGCTTTTGAAGAAAAATTCATTACCTGATGGCTTCAAGTCATCCAATGACAAATACCTTCAGATGTTTTTAGGGAAAAGGTGCAGCTGTCCCAAAACAGTCACAGTCATAGAACATCCTTAGCTGGAAGGTGCCCACAAGGATCGTTAAAGGCCAAGTCCTAGCCCTGCAAAGCACAGCATCCAGAACCACAACACGTTTCTGAAAGTTTGTCCAAACTCTTCTTGAACCATGCAGGACTGGTTCTGTGACCACTTTCCTGGGGAGTACGTTCCAAGAGCTTCTTCACATTAGAACCAAGTTCTAGTGTCACTAGCATCAAGGATCAGAGTAGGAAACAATTGAGAATAGAATTTGGCCTTACACCAAAACAAATGAAGAAAAGAAGACACCATCAACATTAGGGAATAAAAATGTAACTTGAACAAATTTTTCTTTATCCTGTTTTTTTTTTTTTTCTGAATGCTTAAAATCTACTGTGTATTTCCTGAGTATTGCCTGGCTTTTTAGTTTCCTAAGAAAAAAATAAAATATGCCATCAGTGCAATCCTTTCACTTGAAATTCCATGCCCAGAAAGGTCAGACAGACATGATCTGCCTTCATTTTGATACAGCAGCTATGGCAAAAATTTCAAGCTTTGGATTTTCACAATCACATGTTCCCTTATTAGCCACCCATATAGTTGAGCAAGCTCAAAATAAAAATGCTTTGTTCAAGCTGTGAACTCAGTAATAATCCCTTGTAAATCTGGTTCGTTTGATTGATTTCTTGTACACCATCCTACAAATTTGCTCTGCGAAACACATTGGCCATAAATACTATTTTCTTGGCTCTTAGTGTCTGAAGAGCTGTGCAGCTCTGGGGCAAAACAGAAGGTGAAGAGATGGAAAAATTTGTGGGTTGTGAATATTGATGTAGAAGAAGTTTATTGAAGCCTTTTTTTAYGTAAAATTTCTTCACAGGCTACACCCGAAGTCTAGAGGTCCTAAATCAATGTCCATGAGCTGTCTGAGTATTTTTTCCCATGCATTGCACTGCTATTCAGCTGACAATAGGGGCCCATTAACATTTGTCCCTTCGAGTTACTGTGGCCCAAGCCTCAGCGGCAGAAGGTCTGCCCAATATGTAAAATAATGGAATGAATGGATTTGTTGGAAACAATGATAACAAGACCTGGCTGAGCTAACTGTGACAGCATGTGGTAATTTTCCAGCCTGCTAACCCTGTAAAGAGAGCTGGAGCACAAAGCATAGCCTGTGGGGCAGGTCAGTCTGGATGGCTACAAACAAGTGCAGAATATCTGATGATGTCATRTGCACAATCTGACAGATGGGGAAGGGGTTTTGTTTGTTTTGTTTTTCTTTGCTTTGCTTTAAATTGAACTTAACTATTTATTTTTCCAAGATATTTACAGTTTCAACATGAAAAGACAGCTGATTTAAAAGCAGGTATTGGAAGCATTGTTGTGTGCTAGATTTGAGAAATATCSTTATTTCCTGGTGGAAAAGGATGCTACTTGTGTAGTGCAGACTGCTCTGGGAATGATGGAAAAAGCTTCTATAGAATGATGTATTACTCTATACTCAGATGATGGTCTTCATTTTGAATTTAGTCCCCCTCCCTGAATCCTAATGCACATTTTGAATAATATAAATAAATGTTATTACCTGAAACTTGTCATCACATGTGAGAGACAGGCAATCAGAGATGTCCAAATGGTTTATTAATTTAGATTTAGTGTTTGGGAGTAAAATAGTTTAAAACTCATGAATCTGACTATTAAAAAAGTGTGTTTGCTTGCAGGACTTTGCAATTCTAAACATGTTTTAAGTGCACTTAAATACAAATATGTGTGAACACAGCTGTACACTTCCTGAAGCAAGATTGAAAATTTACTTAAATGTGGACTGGAAAGAGATGATACAGCATAATACTTATGAGTCACCATCAATACAGCTTGTTGCCAGTTTATAGCTGAAAAAAAAGGTTAAAGAACAGTTCCAATTCGGTATTTTCAGTTGAGATCATAATATAAGCATAGAACACACTCCTGGAATTTTTACCACCTCTAAAAATAGATTGGACTTTTTATATGCCCCAAGGAAACCATGATACACAGATTTTTTTTTTTGTATATTCCTTCAAGTTTGTATCTTGAATTGCATCTTCCTATTTCCCTTCAAATGTTGTTTATCTCTTTGGCTGTGAGCTCTCTAGAGCAGTGCTCAAAGCACTATGAAGTAAGAGCAATAGAAAGAAAGTAGAGGTACATTAGTGAAAAAGAAACACACATTGGTTACAATGGGATTTTCTCTAAGCTTGATGGAGTTATCGTAAACATACACAATATTTTAAAATGACTGAGAACTGCTGGAGTAATCAAACCAGAAGGGCGAATTTTGAAGAGCACCATTTTCTTCTTGATGTCAGTATTGTTTTTCAAGCAGAGAATCTGTTGGGAGGCATAATTTTTATCACAGCTTGAAAACATCATTATCAACTATGTGTATTAGGCCTGAGCTGAGGTAGTCAGCTCCTATTATATTAAACATTTTGTGTTTAATAGAAGTTGCAGACAGCTGAACCAAYGTGTTTTCAGTGCAACAGACAAATTCAATGCAGAGACAGTCAAAGGAGGTTTCTCTATATACTAATGAAATTTTTCATATCCACATAAGAAACATGAATAAGACAGGAAGTGCCATGGGGAAAAGCAGTTTGACCATCTTCCACATAACTTGAACTGAAGGTTGATTTTATTGCTGATGAATTCTGACTCCATTTTAATATATTCTACTAGAAATGTAAGGAGCATTTTTGTTACTCTCTCAGTGACTGGGAGGCCAAATGAAATACATGGGTTGTTTCTAGCACCCACTTTTAGACTGTAAAATAGCTTTCTAAATAATTGCAAACTTCTTTTTTGTTACTCCTTGCTTTATAGAAAGAGAGTTTCCAAGTTCTGGGAAGTTTGTGACCTTTTGTTTTATACCTGAAATCAAGACATTTTCACCCAGGAGAAATCTCTGCTGCTCAGAGAACTAGCAAAACCACCATAGAGAATTTTCTCGTCATATTTTTTAATTTTCTTTGTGAGTAGTGAGGGAGGACGACAGTCTGTGACCAAGGTTTAGGAGCCTCAACAATTTTAATGCAGGTGCAAGGATCCCTGAATTCAAACATCCYGGAAACTCCAAGAAAGCCTTGGAACAAAATATGACAGCATGATACACTGACAGGAGTTCATCTTTTTCAGGTGTAGAACTCCTGCAACTATTTGGAATGGAAATGAGCCAAGAAAATGGAACCATGGGAACTGACAATTGGATTTACAATTTTGCTTACTGCTCTGTGAGTATGGAAGTGAATTTGATCTGCACACCTTTTTAATGMGAAGAAAATAGTGCATCCTGACTTACCAGATGTGAAATACTTAATCATGAAAGCGTTCACATAAGGGCAGAAAATTACTCTTCAAATCACAGCAAATAATTTTTTCATTTAAAAAAGCTTACATTTTTAGCAAGTAAGTACATGCAGTACAAAAGTTTTAATTGGTTATGAGTTAATTGCTTGCATCAGCTCTTGGGGATGATCCTATTCAGGGTCAGCAGTTGAACTTTATGATCCTTGTGGGCCCTTCCAACTCAGTGTATTCTGTGATTACTTTTAATTACATTATGTTAAATAATTWAAATGTTAATATTTTAGATAAATTTGTCATGTTATCTTTAAATAAAATAAATGTCTATTTTATTATGAAAAATAAATAGTTATTGGTTTTATACAAACTAGGAAGAATAAATATAACTTTCAGTGGGTTTAGCATGTTAAAGATGCATCTTGGCTTTTAAGGAGATCCACAGAACCTCTAGATAAGCGAAACCTTAGTGCCCGTTTATTTACACTGATTTAATATATCAATCATTTAATTCCAGAAGACAAGTATTAGTTCCTGCAGACTCTTTATTTCTCCTTCATGTGCAGTGTACACTGCCATACAGTAAGTCTGCAATGTCGTTCCATTTTTTTATATATGCCTGTATTCCTTCTATTTCACATGTACATGTAGAAGCATTTACCTCTGTGTGTACAAGTTTACATTTCAGAAATGCCCCTTCCTCAATTTCTGTGTCATGCAGCAGTGATGTGGTCCTCTACAATCCATCACTTTGATGTTAACATCCTCACTCCTCACTTTTCAGCAGTTGAAGCAATTTTTAGGATATCTGGGAATTTTCCTTCTCTTTCAAATTCACTAAACCTCTGATTCTAAGGACCTTAGGTACAAACCTTAGACCATCCCKTGTTACCTTGTCAAAACTCATCAGGAGACAGTCAGTGAGGAGCAACAAGCAGAAATTAAGATATTGAGAGAATTTAAGACTTACTCATCTTTTCTTCCAGTGAAGTCTAAAGACTCCTGACATTTTGAGATGCCATAAATATTGATGGAAAATAGAGAAAAATGTCCACCTAGCCACAAATSCTCTTAGCTAGTGCAGACGAATTCTTCTCTAGCCCTGCTCATGTCTACAGATATTAAATCTGTAACACTGTTAAGTGGGATACCAAGACATTCTTGTTCAACTCATATCCTGGCAATTTGGAAACTTGAAGAAATCAGCTTGAGTATTAAAAATCTGTGGACAATAAAAGATCTAGAGGGACAGTACATTCATATGTGCACAGGCAAAGATCTGATGTCTGATATTAAACACACATTTCAGGCCTATGCCATTGGAGATTCGTCATCAAGATATACCAACATTTTGTGCTTATGTCACTAGATTAATGTGAAATTTAAATAACACTATTAATTTCTGTATATTCTAAGACAGGTTTTTCTCTTCTTCTGATAAGTAGCACAGAACAGACAGTAAGTAACTGCTAATGCACATCAGACAGAAGGAAGTTTTGAGGATGGAGCATGAAGTAACATGGGAGTAGGACATGAAAAGAGGCATAGGGAATGCCATTTTCTTCCTGCACTAGAGAAAGGTGTTGTGCCTACTGCCAGGCTCCATTTCTCTGAGGAGAAAGAAATCTAAACAAAGATGGTGGCAAAGTTTTAATTCCAGACAGAGAAGAGGAGGAGGTGAGAATATGTAAGGGAAACAAGGAGACACCAAASTCAGTGGAGAATGAGGGGAAGGAGATGCTCCAGGCGTTGCAGCCAAGATTCCTCTGCAGATGGTGTTGATGACCATGGTGGRGCAGCTGTGCCCCTGCAGCCCACGGGCCCCATTGGGGGATGCAGAGATCCACATGCAGCCTGTGGGGGAGGGGCCCATCCCAGAGTGGGTGGGCGCCTGGAGGTGGCTGTGATCAGTGGGAAACGCACTGGAGAAAGAGGGCCCCTGCTTCCAGGCTGGAGCAGCCTGGCCTTGGGKGAAGAACTGACCAAAACCCCCACCCCATGTCTCCCTGCACTGTTGATGGGAAAGAGGGAGGGGTTTGTGGCAAGAAAGGATGTGTTTTTAAGAGCTTCTTCTCATTATCCTCCTCTGATTTTGTTAACAATAAATCCACTTTGTATCTGTAAATTAAGCCTGTTGTTCCCTTGGAGTGTTTTCTCCCCATCCTTATCTCAACTCATGAACTCTTCATTAAATTTTCTCTCTCTASCTGGCTGAAGCAGGAAAGGGTGAGTGAGTGGCTTTTGTGGGTGCCTGGCATTTGGTCCGGTCAAAGCACAACTCTGCAGCTTGTGTGATATTACCTAATGACACTTCCATGTACAACTGTGGACTCAGAAAAAAAATTATCCTTCTACAATCACGATGCCATGATTTTGATTCTGCCAGCCAAGGTGGATTTGGACCGGGTTTGAAGACAATTGATTGTGGGTGGAATTTGACTGCAAAGAAAGGTGTGAATTTGAGATCTCTTTCTGAAGGCACGTAAGCATATTAATTATTAGGAGACTTGTGTTTACATAACAATGCAGATACGTTTTCAATGAAGAGTTATCAAAATCCAAGCTGAAATTCTTACCTAGTTTTCAGTCTGTAAATGAGAAGGAAAAGATAGGAAAGATGATCTTGTTTATGCTCAGAATTAATTTTAAATCAATTTAACTGGTGAAAACTTCTATGTGTACACATTTAAATTGGTTTACATCTGGCTTGTATTAATTTACCTTCATTCAGTTTTCACCAAATCAATGCAAATGTGTAATTAGCTTAATGCCTCTTGCTTTTCCAGAACAATAGTCTTTCATTCTCAATGAGGAGCTGCTCTCATTTCTTACTGATTTGGAAGGAGGCATTGAACTGCTTTTATACAACCACTTCTACACAACTGTTTTTACTTTTGGTATTGTTTCCTGTTACTATATGATGACAAWTTTCTGCATTAAGTGGCTAAAAGTGGCAGAATGTGAGGACAGGTGCAAAGAAACACAGAAAAATAAATCTTWCTGCTTTTTTTATAGGCTCATGTAAAAGAATGCTCAAATACAGAGCTGGTCACTCATACAAACTTCTGGGTATTTTTTTTGGTGTTAATTTCTCCATCTAATCCCCAAAATCTGTCATTTGTGAAACAATCACATTGCCTTTTCCCAGGCATTCATTCCCTTCATTAATTGATAATGGGCTTAGCTAATTTTTTCTGCCAGTTAAAGTAACCATTTTTTGCTTCAGCATAAAATCATAACTTGCTTTTTTTTTTGTCCAGGCTGATAACAACCACAATTCCTTTGAGATCCTTCCAGGAGTGCTGTGGGATGGTTATCTTATTGCCCTGTTTTCATTCTCCTAAACTATGGATTAAGGATCATGTTTATTTGCTGAAAAATACTAAAAAGTATTGTCGGTTTGACGGAAATTTCCAAGAGCCACAAGTCCCTGCTGAAGATAATAGCTGTAAACAGAGCTGGCAACATCACTAGGTGCTCTGTACTTCGCAGGATCCAGCTTTGGACTTTATGGGGGATTGTTAAAAAGTAAAATAATCTTTCATGTAAAATAACAGATTATGCATGTTACATGTTTGAGTGAATCACTGAATTTCCTTGCAAGTTTGTTTTCTGTAGCACACTGCTCCTTAGAGGACAGGAACRATGTAGAAAATAAGTTTGAGGACATTTTTTATGTAATGGATTGGATGTCAAGAGAAGAGGGGCTGAAGGTACAGAATTCATCCCCAGGCCTTGTGAACATCTCAGAGTTGCAAAATCTACAAAGCAATTTTCAGCTTTACCAAATGCAGTCATTAGGAGAAATCCTTCTCCATAAATCATCTTAAAGATATTTTCAGTGGTGATTCAGTATAAATCTACTTTTCTGAGCAGGCATACCTGTGGTATGAAACACCGAAGAAAACCATGAAAGCTGCTTTTGTTAAGTCATTCTGGAGATATAAATAACTGGGCTAGTAGTAGTTGCCTCTGACATGGGAAAAATTAAGATGCGAAAAGATAATGTGAAGTACCCAGTAAACTGCTTACTGCAAACACTGATGAAAACCACTCATCCATTGTTTGAAAAGACTGGCAAATAATTTAGCATTTTGTGGCCAGTATTGGCCCTACTCATCTTTGCTCTAAATTTGTGCAAATTAATGTATTATCCTGAATTGCCTATATTGTTGAAACTGGGAAAATACAGAAACAAAATACTTTTTCCAGAGTGGAAACAGAGTGGAAAACACAATTTACTTTCAATTGGAAGTAGAAGAGCCAGGAAAATGTTGAGTAATGTGTGATAGCAGTTTTCTTCAGTGATTTTATTATCTGTCTTTAAAAATTATTTTCCCTTACATTGTTCCCCTGTTCAACAACCTCTGTCTTGGACACCTATTAGATAACACGTTGTAGCATAACTAAAAAAAGGAAAGGAGTAAACTGAGACAATAGTAGACAACTGACCATGAGTAAGGTTGATTCAGAATTTCTCTGAATTCCAATGCTTGCATATGTAAGAATGCTTACTCACCTGATGTAAAACAAACACGTTTAATTTTATGTGTTGTTTCTCAAAATATATCTTTATGAGTGTGTTCTCATTTTCTGGGAATGAAAAGCATTTTGCTAGAACTCCAAATCTTTAGACAAGGTTTAGTTATCATGGATGGCCCACTTAAGGCTGTTAATGTATAACGTCTTGCCTGCTGCAAGTCACAAAGCTACAATTTTCATCTTGGGGTTCCTATGACTAAAAGTTCTCATAACCTCAATTCATGTCATCAGAGAATGTCTTCTTTTGCCAGAATTTTCTTCTTATTCCATGAGAATATCCAGCAGATTTCTTTTATTTCTACTTACAGATTCCAGCTACTTATRTATCACTGCAGAGCACTTAACAGTAAGCAATGAAGTGCTGCAAAATGTATGTAATTAATGAGAATTTTTTTCTTTGGGTAGCATAGTTCACATCAATATTCATAGTTTAGAAGCATGTGGTGTTATCTCTTGTGTCTATGTTTTTCCAGGAAGTTGAACTCTTTCAATGGGATAAAATTCATGGTCTCAGCAACTGAGATTTTGGCTACCCCTGCAGTGAACCAACTGCTCAGTAATTTTCTATTGTGCCATGGCTACTACAGTGTAAGGAGAATTCCGTGCTTGGGCAGGTCTTCACCAACAGTACACCTCTTGCACTGGCATTACAAATTTACTTCTGGCATAGGAATTTTAGGCCAGCTGTAGTCAACTTCTCTGCCTTTTTAATTTCTGGCCCGGTCTTGATCATAGAACATAGGCTGGAAAAGACCTGGAAGATCAACGAGTCCAGCCCTGCTCTTCTCCTGGCTTCCCAATTTCCCCCTGTGTCATAAATCTTTCCTCTTCTTTGCTGGTTCACTGCTTGAAATGGCAGGGCAGAGATGTTATTCACTACCCATTCTGGTCCTGTCTATTTTCTCTCTGCTGAAAGACCTTGGTCCCAACTCAGAGAGACATTGAAGAGGAATTAGAGAATGATTTGGTCACTGTAAGCTGGTCATCCCTGGGAAACATTTGATGTAGTGTATTGGTAATCTTCAAAAGTTGCTTTGTTTTTTGCCAAAAATATTAGAACTGGATGAATGGTTAATATTGAAACACCATACAGTTGAATAATAAAAAACTTCTTAGTCTCACAGTATGGCAAGGACTGATTTGAATACAGTAAAAAAATATTTTGTATAAAAGAGTTATGTTTATTAATTTAAAGTCACTTGAATGATTTTGTTTCTACTCTTCTGCTCTGCTTCATGTTTTAATCATATAGAACAAGCAGAATTCTGAAACCAGGAAACCTAATTTTTTTTTGCAGAAAAATCTCCCAAGAAAACCCAGCATCTAGATAAGAGAGGTTTATGAGTAAACATGAAAACTTCGGGATACTTTCCTGAATCATCGGAGGCTTGTCACCTAGTACCAGCATTTTACTTATTTTTATTTTATCTAACTTCTCTAATGTTCCACTACCTTTTTTCAATGTATACAAGTCAGGCATTTGCTGTTACTTGATATAAAAACAGACTTAAAATATTTTTTTCTTCCACAATAGTGATTTTAATGGGGTCGTGGCAGGGTTTCCATTATCATTCATAAGTCATGATTTTCAAGGTTAATATTTCAGTAGTTATAAATTTTATCTTGCTGAAATGAAGCATCTCAGATTTAAGTCTATTCTATTATTTTACCTTTCTTTTTTCTCCCCAATGGKAAGAGATGTACCAGGAGGTCAGTGGGCCAGCTTCTCGGGAATCACTTCACTGATCAAGAAAGAAAAGATAAAATTATTCTTCAAATGTTATTAGTCTTGAAGGTGATAGACATGTCAGGGCTCTTGAGCAGAAAGATGTAACTGTAGTCTTGAAAGTACATCCTCTTCAGTAATTGTTGTCTCTGGTTTAGAGTCCATCCACAATGAAGATCCTTTTCTCTGCTTCAACTGAATTCAAACCCCATTTATGTTCTCTGCTGGCCTCCTGCCTCTCCTATAATTCTTACTCTCCCCACTCAGCCAATTGCCTGTTCTCTGGATTCTGAACACCACTGCTCCTGGAATGTGCAGCTTCAAAAAAACGCTGAAAACCCACATGGTGTTCCTCTATCATTGGGGCCATCATCTCCATACTTGTGTGGAGAACATGTTCAGCTGAGTTTTAGAACCCTTCCGGACTTCCTTCTGTCCTTCCTTAATCATCCTTCTTCCCAGATTCCTTATACTGCATTGCTCCTTCCAGCCTCCAGCAAGCAGCATGTTTTCTGCAGTGTGAGAAGCACACAGGTTCTACATGGCCTCTGGACAACGTACAGAGAGACAGTGTCTCTAAAAATTAAACCATCTAAGGAGCTGTCCTTTTAGTGCTGAATCCACACACTTTCATTCATGATTTTTCACTGTGGAGAGTTTGCAATTACTTTCTCCCATCATTCTTCTCTTTCCCTTTGCTGTAGCAAAATGTGGAGTAAGAATTCCAAATCGCCCTCATCAATACAACTCAAGAACCATTTTATGACCCTCATATAGCACTTACAAGACTGTTTAATTTCCTATTTAAAACAAATTAACTGTGGTATGCTCTGATCAGGACACAAAGGATCCCAGATCTATGTGGAGGTTACTAAGAGCTTGTCCAGATTGATGGTTTCACTGAGTGTATGACCTCAATATGAACCTTGACTAAGCTTTACTCTTTGTGCATTTGGCAGTCTGTAGTTGGAAAGCATCAGCTGTCTACATTCAACATATTAAATATAAGGCATATGTTTTCCAGAAACTTGTATCTTCTTTGTTTTTACTGAATAGAATCTTCATCAACCGTATTTATATCAGTTATGTCAATTATTCTACAACTATTTCCATCTTCTTTAGAATTTATTTAATTAAAAGAATATGCKAATTGGGTCATGCTTACCCACCCCTTCCTCTTCTAGATTATATACCCTCATCATCATTGTGACAGGGGTGATGAGTAATAATTTTGTCTTGGATGGTAAATCTCCATGACACTTTTGCAAGACTGCTTAGGTTCCATTTAATACTTGGCTCTCTCAGGAGCCAAGAATTCTGTTTGTGTATTTTTATTTTGATTCTGTACATGACATATATCAGGGAGAGATAACAGGGAAGAGAAGATTGTCAGATCATGGAGTACATGCTTACAGAGAAAGCATTCAGACACACAACAGATAATACCACAAGACAGCAGAAGATTATTGTCATGAAGAGGCAGTAAACAGGTCAGAGTGAGCACTTGCTATGACCAGAACAATTTCTTTTACTAAAAAGTGCCTAAACCCCCACCTTGTTATTATCTATTAGAGATCATGATATCACAAAGGCTAATTCATGTTGATTCGTCCAAAGGATCCTCATTAGAATTTTTTCATCTGGATGTCTAAAACCTAGCYTCCCAGCCAAAATAGAGTCTTCCCTCTGCTCTCAATAATCAACTGTCTACCAAGGCAGCTTTCACTGCAAATGAAGTAGAACTAAAAAATCTTGTCCTGGAAATAAAATGACTTGTCATTTTAAATTCTGGTAGTTTAAATTCTGATGTGAATTTTATTAAGCACACCTATTGAAAAAAAAAAAATTATTTACTGGATTGCTATGAAAATAAATAACTGGTGGTTTTGCCATCCTGTTCCTGAATAAAGCAAACAGTTTTCACTGCCTATTTATGTAAAGCTATTATATTAATCTATTTAAGGACTTAATGGGAAAAAAATGACAACCATTTAACAGTATTTATGTAATTTTATAGATGCATTTACTTTGAATAGATATTTTTAGTACAAATATGTTTAGATGTCCATACAGGAGTTAAAATCCATTTTCATTCTGTTTCCAAAACTAGAAAATGTTGCAGCTGCTGTAAAGTTTTAAATGAAGACCAAGTATCTGAACTAGATCTCTCAAGAAGTATTCTTTGATCAATATTCAGGATAATAAAATAGAGAAATAAATAACTGAATATGTAAAAGCGGTAAGTAGAAATGCCTGTAAACCAGGTATCTACCATAATTTTCAAGACAACAGTTTTCCTTAAGGACTTTTCCAAATCAAAAGACTATAATTCAGCAATACAGTCAGGACCAAGGGCTGGGTGATGGCCACTAGTGAAGGCTGTGCAAATGGCAAGAGGAATTGGAACCCATTTGAACAACCCTCAAATTCAAATGCATCCAGAACTAACTGTGATCTGAAGCCAAGAAAGACTAAAGAGCAGGTTTATATCCTGGACATAGCAAGCAGGGAAAAAAATCTGTGCTGAGTTGGCCAGAGTGAGACTTTTTTACCTTCACTGGAAATGTGATATGTAGCCAGCATGTGACTGTATGACTCTACAAATTTGCACATGGAAAGAATTTTTAAGAATGATGGTTCTCAGCCTTTTCATAATATGTAATTTTCAACAGAAAATTTTCTGAGCTAAAATCAATCATCAATAATAAGTGCCAGAAATAAAAGGTGAGAAAAGCATGATAATGCAGCTTTTTCTCTCCTCAGCTTAGTAGACTCGTTCTTTATCACAAGTCTAAATGCATCAACAAAGCTTGCTTTGCTTTGAGAAATGAGGATAGTTAAATCTATTTTGAAAAACCAATCAAATTAAAAGCAACAAAATGTTTAAAACCTCTATTAAGATCTAACAATAGTTTGATGGAGTTTAAATGAATCATTGCAAAGTGTATTCCTGCCAAAACATGTTTCACCAATTATTTAGCAATGTTGTGGGTGTAGTGGTGCTAATAGATCTATAAATATTTATTAGAGTAAAGAGCTATATTAACAACTTACTATTCTGAGCCTTTCTTTCACTCACAAAGTTCTCAAGCTTACCTAAAAGTGGTATTACCACAATTAAACTCCAGGGTTTTGAGAATATTAGACTAGCACTCAGGTCCAGATTTCTGAAATTACATATGCTATGTAAACATAAAAGTAACAAAAAAATCAGCTCACAAATGTGGGACCTTTTCATAAGATTGTCTTCTTGGTCACAGGCACATATTTGCCCTGACAAGCAGTTCAAAACCCCATTATTTTACCCATTCAGTTTTAGACATGACCCAAATACCCAACTTCATTTCCCAAGGTCCGAAAGTATAATTTTTTTTCTCTCATCTGGCTATTCTTAGATTTACTTCTCTAATTAAGCATTTTGTGCTCATCTTCTTATACTGAGCAAATCTAGATACTTACGTGCTTCTAAAACTGTCTTGACATGAGTATATCTGTGATCATGTTGTCATGCCATGTTATTATACTTATACATAAAACTGCTGGAAATGACCTGAGAATTGGACATGGCTTCCCTCATTAACATCCTAGAATGTCTTCTGGAAGTACAACATACTCTCTCACACCTGCATATTACTATCTATCTCTAAAAATTCAAGGAAAAAAACCCATCTAAATCAAGTATGAAAGACTCATTTAGAAATATAGTGAAAAATCCTTCTAAGTTAATTGCTCAAGCAATTAATAAGTGTATTTTTCTTGCCTAAAGGAGAGAGAGTAAAGAACCATTAGCTGAACCTGAGCTCTGGTTGTACAGAGTTAACTGGAAATTGTTCATATGTTTTTGGTTTGTGGACAAAGGATATCAAGTGTCTTTGTGGCACAGTGATGTGCTAGGAAACACACTGAGAGTAGCAATGGGTAATGTAAAGCTCCCTACAGTCTAATTTATCAGGAAAATCTGTTTAAAGTTGGCTTGGGTATGTCTTCTCTTTGTGATAGATGTCCAAAAAAATAGAAACATGAAGAGGGGCAGCACCTTAGTGTTTTCAGGCTACTCTATTTAAGTAGAGAAGCTTAAGAAATCTGCTTCTAAACTCATGTGAATAATAGTAATAGCTCTGTATTAATTTTTAGATTTTTTTTTTTTTATATTAAGAACAGTTAGTATCTGTCTCGAACCTTGGTCTATGTGAGCCACAAAGAGAAGAAGCACAAAGCCAAAAGTTGGCGCTGGACTAGTCTACTGGGTCCTTGCAAGTAAACAGTGTTCTCTGCATTTACAACAACAGCATGTGAGTTCCACAACACCTCTTAGGTGTTCCTGCACTGCAAGATATTACACTTTGTAAATTAATTTCTTTATCTTTTTAAATACAGTGCATGTCAAATCCTACTATTTTCAATAAATACCTATTCAGAATATCCTGTTTTTCTTACTTCTGGCTAACTTACCATGACATTAACTAATTTTTTTTCTGCAATATATAATTTTTTCTATTTGTAAGAATGATGGTTACAGTGGCAATTGAAAGACACAGTTGTAGTTCAGTGACAGAACTATATCAAGCCCATAGAAACAGAACTGTGGACTACCTATCATTCACAGAAATCCCTTATTATCAAATTTTGGTGTTTTGATAGCCACAAGGTTTCTTCTGAACAACTACTTATTCAATTATATTGCAAAACATGCATTCTTCTCTGAAAGTGTTTGCACTGTTTAAAGGCCCCAAGAAGAAAGACATTTCCTCAAAAAGTCAGAACCAAATTTATGGCACTTCTTAGACACAGATGAACACAGTTACAGCTCACTAAAACTCATCTTCTGAGAAATCGCCTCTTGTAAACAAATGCCAAAACAAAATATTTTGTCTTCCCGCAGTATATCACATTATGGTTGCCCCTCCATTGATTAAACAGACCAACAAATGCATCTTCATACATTTTTGCTCTCAGGCRCATGATGTGATTCCACTGGGGTTGTCCTGTGCAGGGCCAGGAGTTGCATTTTGATGATCCTTGTGAGTCCCTTCTCAGCTCAGGGTGTTCTATGATTCTATAATTCTATGTCAAGCAGCAATTGACACTTGTGATATTTTTTCGGAGTTAAGTGAAATACATGCAATCCCTTTGCTTTAGCTACACAGTCTGAGGAACTTAGTTTATGTCCTTAGTTTATTGGTAAGTCTTGTGTGAGTAGTCTCTACCGAATTAAGTGTATTTTTCAAGTAGACGCATTTGAATCCATACGTGAGTTGTGGAGTTATTTCTGTTCAGTACTGCACACTCACCCCTGAACTGTGGTTCTTTGCCTTCTCACAAAGCAATTCCCCTAAAAATTCTCCCTCTACTTTGCCTTTTGTAGCTGCTTTTCAAAACCTTTCTGTGCTAAAACTTAATCAGTATTAGAAATATTTATATTCATCTCATTGCTTTGGGACAGGGAAGTATTCAAATGACATCCAAATCAATATATAATGACCTTTGAGACCTTTTCTCATKAATAGAAGCTGAAGTTTATTTGTCTGTTTTAAATTATTTTGGTGAAGCAGCAAGATTCTCTCTGAATAGATCTATGGGTTTGCTGTCACGGCCTTAAAAATAAGCACTCCCATGAGTACCTTGAGTCTGTAAGACTCCTGAATGAAGTTCTCCTCAGATGTTTGCCATGCCTTCCTAGGGCACATCCCAATGTAAGCTCTCTACCCCCTCTCAGATCAAAAGGTAAGAACCCTTGTAAGATTACAATCACCCCTTAATGTGATTGTAACTTGTCATGTGCTGTAAGTGCACTTGTTTGCACAAGCTGGAGGAGAAATTCTCTTTTGAAGATAATCAAACCTTTCTTTTGCAAGGAAGGAGGGTTAATTTCATAGCTTATTCTGCTGCATTTAGGGCAGAGTCCTGCTCACAGTCTTTATCTGGAAAGTCTTTTGTTTTTTTCACTGCTACAAGGGAACAAGCTCAATTTTTAAGCTGCAGGCATGAGGACAACCTGCTATTTTAACATTAGGACTTGGACTTTCTGGCACTCAACAGCTGAAATTTAGGAGTGTAATTGCTCAGAGTTGTCACAGGGCTGTAAAGTTTGTACCTCTCAGTTCCAAGAGAGCCGATGCAGAGTGCTGCAGTCCTTTAAATTAGCACCAACACCTGTTCTTTCTCTACTGAAAAGTGCTTGAATGTTAAGAACCATTCCTTCCCATGGTACATTATTGAGTCTGAAAAGATTTGAAATGTACTCCCTAAACAGAGTCTAATCCAAATGTACAGGTGTGAGCCAATATGTTCTCACATAGGTTTCAAGAGACTGCCAGACTAGGCTGCAAGTTTCTCCTGGACGATTTAAAAATAGTCAATTTCTTCCTGCTTGTCTCCACATTTGAATTTTAAACTGTCTTTATAGAAATTTCTCCCTTGACCAAGAAAATGGTTTATGCAATCTACCAGATTAGCATCTAAATGCTATGTCAGATTGGTCTCCTTCCTGCTCTTATCCCAGACACTGGACCTTGAATGTAGATCATTATACTTTTGTCTCAGCTCAGAGACAAGTTTAGAAGAAAACACTCTGGAATGAGTCGTCTCCTCTAAAAAGTGTTCCAACCATCCCTTTCCACCAATAAGAAAGGATGCCAGGATTTTCTTCTCCCTTGGGGTGTAGCTGGCTTTGGGCCCTCTGTAAATTCAGCTCCAGAATCCCAGTGGTCGACCCCAAGTATCACCAGGCACCTTCTGCCAAAGGCTCCAGGATATGCCATTGGTCCTGGCTGCAGAGTGGAGCACACTCTTCACCTCTGGTCCTGTGCTGTCTTAGCCAAGGCTGAGTAACCTCCTCCTTGATCTGGGTGAAGGCTTGCTGCTGTTCAGGGTCAGTGGAAATGGTTCTTCTTGCTGTCACCAGGTAGAGTGGGCTCACAATCTGGCTGTATTGGGGGATATGCATCCTCCAGAAACCTATGGTGCCTAGGAAAACCTGTGTTTCCTTTTTGATGATTCATGGAGACATGGCTGTGATCTTGTTGATGACCTTGGTGGGAATCTGACACCATCTGTCTTGCCACTTCACTCCCAGGAATTGGATCTCTCTGGCAGGTCCCTTGGCTTTGCTGTATTTGATGGTAAAACCAGCTCTGGGAGAATCTGGATAATCTTCTCTCCTTTCCCAAATACTTCCATTGCTGTGTCCCCCCACACAATGATGCCATCAATGTACTGCAGATGCTCCAGAGCCTCACCCTTTTCCAGTGTGGCTTGGATCAGCCCATGGCAGATGGTAGGGCTGTACTTCCACTCCTGGGCAGCCGGTTCTAGGTGTACTGCATGCCCTTCCAGGTGAAAGCAAATGGAAACTGACACTCTGCTGCCAGAGAAATGGAGAAAAATGCATTGGCAATGTCAATGGTTGTGTATCATTTTGCTGCTTTGGACTCCAGCTCGTACCGATCTCCAGCATGGCTGGCACAGCAGCACTTGGCAGTGGAGTAACTTCATTCAAAGCACAATAGTCCACAGTCAATCTCCATTCTCAGCTGGACTTGTGCACATCAGAGCTGCTGATGCCCATTCAGCTTTGCTCAGCATATCACATTTCATCCCACTGCTTCAGCAGCAGCCACCTGCTGAGGTGGCAGATGCCCTAACAAGGACCCTCATACCATAGGTGGCTCTGGCTTTACTCCCATATGTATTTCTGTGGTACTTTGATGCAAAACATAAATCCTGCTTTTTTTACAATGAGCTACGGTTGCCTCCAAATTTGTCAGAAAGGATGATCATTCCACTTCCTAAAATACTCTGGAATTTTCAAAGCCAAATGCACTCTTTTCCTGTTTTTCCTTTTTTTTTTTTTTTTTTTTTTTTTTTTTTTTTTTTTTTTTTTTTTTTTTTTTTTTTTTTTTAAGTGATTGGTTTCAGGGCTGAGTTCCTGAGTTTATCCCTTGGACACATACCAGACAGACTGTGCATTGTGTTCATGCTTTTTTAGTGCTAGTACCCTCCTAATAACACCACAGTACGCTGTATTAACAATAATATTTGCCATCTTGTCAGCTAGTCAGGCAACAGGCTTAATGAAATGAGTCATTTGTTATTCAGCTCAAATTACAGTCATTGAGAGATCGAGCTGGGAGATGCTTATTTAGTGACAGGCTTTTAGAAGAGAAAAATGTCTAAACCGAGATTTTGAATAGTAAATATGAGATGAGGAAAAAAAGAGCTATTTATACTAATTCTTCTAAATAAAGTCTGATCCAATTTTGTCTGTGTAAAAAGGAAGCAAATGAAATTTACTTGTTCATAATTTATGATCCTTTTCATTCTGTTAGAAAAAAAGTAAGTAAGGAATCTGGGTCAGCTATATTTTAACTCTATACTAGTAAATTTAGAATTATTTAGCATGGCTGAGACASTGAATATAATATCACAATACTGTTGTGAACCTGAAAAGAGATGACACATCAGCAATTAAAAACTCTCTTGTCAAACCAAATCTACTTTCTTTTTCAGTAAAACAAGTACAACAAAGGTATTCAAAGGTCGGTTTCCAGCTCCAGAAGTGCTGGACAAATTCACCGAAATTTCTGATGTTTCACCAAACAATGACCTCACTGTGGTGTTCTTGTACTTCAGATTTATTTTCTGTGTTTTTCACTCATATCCCTGGGAAATAAAAAATAAAAAAAGAGAGGTGGGGGGTATGGGGAAATGGGAAAAAGCAAAACAATATAAAACAATATGGGACAAAATATTTATTTAGCTTTTAAATTAATAAAATTAGGTCAGATCCAGTTTTAAAAAAATACTCAATGCCACTGAAGTTTGTCCATGGCAGGGGATTGAAACTAAATAACCTGTAAGGTCCTTTCCAACACAAACCATTCTGTGATTCTATGATTCTGTGAAGTAAGAAAGAAAGGACCAGCAAAATTTTACATGGTGTGAAAATGTGCTTTTGAACATATTCTTGTATTTGCTATCATTACAAGTTCACAAGGTGCTGCAGACTACAAAACCCATGCAAATAGCTTTAGCTAGTCATCTCCAGTGAGAACTGAAAGCCATTAGACTGTGTGGGCTGCCCAAAAGAAAGAGAATAAAATAGGCTTTGTCCATTTTTCCTTTTTCTTTTTCTTTTTCTTTTTCTTTTTCTTTTTCTTTTTCTTTTTCTTTTT
>NW_026623770.1:89196-98126 GCF_030028575.1 Malurus melanocephalus | reverse complement strand
TTTTTCTTTTTCTTTTCCTTTTTTTTTTTCTTTCTCTTTCTCTTTTTCTTTTTCTTGTTTTTCCCCCATGGATATGCTGAGGATGGCAGCTTTATCCCATTTTGGCATAAATGAGGAGGGAGGGAGCTTTATCATTGCTGAAATTAGAGGAGATGAGATCTGTGAGTGTAGCTGAGCCATTTGCAAGTGGAATGTTGCGCTACTGGGTTATTAGGATGAATGCTCACCAGGACCATGTGCCACTGAATTCCAGCAGTAGGAGCTGCTGGGCTACCTCCAACACCAGGAATACAGGAAAAAAAATGTATTTATAAATTTTTCAATTTTGAGAAATAAAATAGGTTTTGGCATAAAATACAATGTGGCAATGAAGAAAGGAGACTTTCATCTCAGTGACAGTGGTTTACTCCTGGTCGAGTCTTACAGAGGACAGAGGCGAGACAGCTTGCTGGGGTGCCTGAGTGTGGGAGGATGCTTGCAGCTTCTGCACCCCAGCAACTTTTGACTCAGCCCTGCATCCCAAAGCCAGTGGGCAGCTGCTACTCTCAGCCCCATCAGAAGTTCCTGACAGACCCAATAAACTTGGGAAAAGTCCCAAGAAAAAAGAAAATAAGTCACCCTTTCATGGGTGAAACGAATCTGACAGATCTTGTGGAGGATCTCAGCTTACTGGTGTTGTGTCTTGAGCTTTATTAGCATCGTTGTTATTGTCATTCTCCCATTCATAGGTAATATCATAATTTATAGTCAGATACTCTGCAAGGTGTATGATTGATGTTGCTTGCATCTTTCTATAGGACTAATAATGGATCTTCAGTGAGAAATAGGTGTGGGGAAGGGGAGTGATGGAAACTCCCTTATAAAAGGCAGCCTTTCCTTAGATGCTCTATTCAAGATAGGATAAATTTTCTCAAGCTTATGCACTGTGATCCTGTTGTACTAAGACAAAATATGATATCTGCACAGTGAGAAAGTTGGCAGAGGTACCTGCCAGCCCTCACTCTCGGGGACACTCTCTTTTCGGGACAGCGAAAGGACCTTCCATGGGTTATGTTACAGGCTAAATGGGCCTATGCTACACCAGCAGAAGAAGACTGACTACCTTGGAGAACAGTATGAAGAGGGATCAGATAGATTTGTGTATTGAGAGATGCTCTGTCCTTCCTTATCCAGTCACATGTAACCTACTGCCCGTCTGCATTCAGTCCAAACTAAGCAGAACAGTCCCTGGAAATGCTCCAGGCCAGGCTGGTTGGGGACCCGAGCAACCTGGTCTACATGAAGGTGCCCATGGCAGGGGGATTTGACAAAGATGAACTCAAACCATTCTGTTACTCTATGATTCTCTGATTTATATTTGACCTCCTACTGCGAGCTATCAATAGCTGTGAGAGCAGTAGCCAGATAAACCTTTTCAGCATAGAAATTTACAGTATCAGCCAGTAATGCATGAATAACAGGGAGCTTTGCCTTTTGGCTTCAGGTCGACAAGGAAAAAACAAACACAGCATCTCACCGAGACTACAGAAGCTTTAAAATGGAGATTTCCAGTTGAGACACTGTGTGGTAGGCCTCTGTAAGGCCTAGGCCTGGTAAGGGGAGAGAAGACCCGTGAAGGTTCTGGAACAGTCTGCACCGTTGGCCATCGTTGGCCAGCAGCCGGCAGGTGCAGTAACGGTTCCAGTAGGGCCTGTCTCGAGTWCCCTCGTGGCCRTGAGAACCACYAATGTAACTRTATGGCRAGGGGAGTCAGCACGCGCCTCCTGCAACGGCAGAACTGCCATATAAGGAATTATACATCGTYAGTAGAAGCTTATGAACATTAAATTACTGTTATTCCCATTAGAAAAAGGGTTAAGTTTAACTGCTGTTACCGTTAGGAAGCGGACGTATAAAAACCCTCCCGAGCATGCAATAAAGTTTGAGAGAGTGCACGTTCTACCACGTCTACGAGGTCGTTTCTGTGTCTCTCCTGTCTCTCGGCAAATGGTCGCTCCGACAACACTGGACTGAGTTTGYCTTGAAATTCTAAACCACCAACAGATTTTTTCCTGCATAAAAGAGAGCTGTGAGCTTACCTAGCAATGACATGTAGGCTATGCCTGCTCATAAATATCCCAAATACATCCTTTCTGAGGGAAACAACTATGGCATTTTGATTTTTGGAACGTGTCACACTCACTCAACATGAGTGCCCCAGACAAAGGAGTCTATACACTTGTCCACTGACTTGGCCTGGTGTGTAGGCAGAACTTACTTTCACTTCAGCTGGAAAATGTGTTCATAATGTTATTCATCAACTCCTGAAGTTTTCCAGTCCTGCTGTCAGGATTGCACACAGTGTTCCTCCATTTCAGAGATGTATGTTTGCACCACAACTGTGCCAACATTGCTGCAATATCAGATCCTGTGACACAGGATTTTAAAAAAACCAAATGAAGGCAAAGCAAAGCAAAGCAAACCAAACCAAACCACACTGCCAAAAGATGTAGGGAGAAAAATATATCTAAAGACACACAGTGCAGCCGTCCTATGGTGGGTTTATTTTTTCAAAGACAATAGAAAATACTGAGTTACAGATGGCCCAACAATGACTTAAAAGCAGTGATATGTGAAGGGCTCTGCCCATGTTACGAGCTGTGAAAACACAGAAGCAGTGATTTAAAATGAGAACTAACTGAGCTACACTTATTGAGATAAAACCAAATAATGAGATTCCTGTTTTAACTATACCAAATTGACATTTCCCCTTCCTTCCTACTCCAGGAAAAAATAAATGAGAAAAATTAAACACAACATCACAACATTTTTAAAAAAGCACAGTCAGGAAATAAGCTGCTCTGACTTAATTTCTAGTTTTATTATGTGCAACTCCTAACCTTGGGCCTTTTCTCTGTTATGTAGGAAACAAAGACAATGCACAAAACACAGATATATTCAACCAGTTTTTCTAAAAAGTAAATGTGAAAGCTGAAGTGAAACAATCAATTTCCCAAAAATCCATCATTTCAGGGCAGCAGGCTGCTTTAATATGATCTTTAAACTTTTGAAATCTCTTTTTCTAAGCTAGTAATCCTCTCTAAGGTTCAGAAAATYGGAAAAGCAGCAGAATTACTAACCATTACCCTTTGTCTTCTGAGGTCTCCATGTCCTGCTTCTGCAGCAGAAAGCCTCCACACTCAGAGGTACAGAATTTTGAAAGTACCTCAGACAAATGCAATTCATATCAGCGAAAAATATGTATCAGCCACAAAAACTGTGCTGGAAACCTCAATTTAGCCACAACTTTGAGTGCACTTGATCGCAGTTGTTACATWATACGATACCTGAGAGGAACACCTTCAAATGCAGAAAAACAAGATTGTAGGAAAAGTTTCAAAACACCTATATGACCAACAAATATTATGGAAATAGTTAAAGAGAGGTTGGGCTCACAGTCCTTTCCATTGTTACAGAAAAACCAGAAATATCGATTCTTACACAACTTTTGCAGCCAAGTTCAAGAGGTAAGTGGTGACAAAGTATTAAAAATTATAGGAGTGGAAATCTCTGAAAAGTTACATGGTCAGAAATACCACATACATTGAACAAGTTGATGCTACGTGGCCACACCACATTTGCTTTAAAACTATAAAACTAATCAAAATATAATCTATTCTTCATAAGAATAAAAATCTTAGCCGAGTTTTTGTTAGGGAAGAAATATTTAACATTCAGAYCGTGTACTAAAGAAGCGTCCAGGGAGGAAGGAAGAATTTGGGACATTGAAACTAAGGAATGGGATCACAGATGCTGGAGACAACACAAGGGAGGCTGACAGTGTGAGTAGGGACAAAAGGGCTCTGTTAAATTCTTTGGACATGTAGGATGGCAGGCTTCCTGAATGCCAAGGGCAGAACAGAGAAGGATAAATAGAGGCTCCAGAAATGGGATCAGTATTAGATGATTTTAATAGAAAACAGGGGAAGAAGAAACACAACAGGAGTGGATGGATCATGTAGATCAGTTAAGGAATCTGAATTGGAGAGGGTTTTGGAAATCTCCAAGTACAGAAGGAGCTGATATCAGAAGGGCAGCAAAACAAGTACAGTGAGACAAGAGGTAGAGAGTGCCTTTCAGATGCTGACAGTCCTTGTAGGGAATTAATAAATCTTCAGGAAAAATAAGAGAAGCCAGAGGGGGAAATGAGTTTTTGCAGATTAAAAATATCTGAGTAAATAAGACAGAAGAAATGGAAAGGTCTGTCCAGAGAGAAGACAGGGGCTAGAAGACAGCAAGAGAGGGAGTAACATTGGAAAGGAAGACAAACCCGTAAGTACAGAAAGMAATAGGGTCAGGAACTCTCAGAGCTGAAAAAAACCTACTGTTTTCATTAACACAGTAGCAACAGTCCCTGCTGTTCTTCACCACTTTGATATTCCTCAGGACCTCATGAGGCCTTGTCTTCACCTATATTTGTATCCAGTCCTAATCCCTTCTCCTCTCAATGTAGCAGTGCAGCAGTGACAAAGACCTGTTGGGGGTTGTCCCCTCCCAGCTGTGCAGCAGATGGCTGGAAATGAGAAAGAACCCATGGAGCTCACATGATGGGGACAAAAGATTGTCAGGCATGAGGGTATAGCTCTCTGACTCTTCTGAGCAAATATCACTGGCCACTAGTCTGAAACAATTGGCATCACCCCCACTGAAGAGACAGAGAATATCCATCATGGCAGAGACTACTCACAGAGGGAAGACGTGGGCAAGAGTGAGGGCTTGGAGCCAGGCCTGCTGCAGGAGACAGGGATTCTGGGAAAGACTCCTGTTGAGGTCAGGCACAGGTTCTGCTTTTGAAGGTGGGCACAGTAAGCAAAGTGTAGCTGTCTCCCACAAGCACTCACTTTAGTCATAGCTGAGTAAGGACAGAAGGAGAAAGGAGCCTGCAAACATACATGCAAAAGTCCCACTGTGAGTCTTGCAGTTGTTTGCTCCGTTTGGATATCAGACCTGGAACAGCCTGCAGCATAACAGGACCTGAACATCACTTCCACATTTTTCCTGTTTGACTGAGATGCATTAGTCTTGTACATTTAGAAAATAACATAAAGCGACCCGTGTTTTTACAACTGCTGA
Source organism: Malurus melanocephalus (assembly GCF_030028575.1). Taxonomy (NCBI): domain Eukaryota; kingdom Metazoa; phylum Chordata; class Aves; order Passeriformes; family Maluridae; genus Malurus; species Malurus melanocephalus. The sequence continues at coordinate 93,014 of NW_026623770.1, read as the reverse complement.
AATTTTTAATGCTAGAAAGATGAAACTGCATATATTAATATCCCTACTCTTGAGCTGATATTAGAGTAAATAGAGCAATGTGCTTGTTTTTAAAGGTTATTCACTTGGAATGTCTTTTTACATTTAACAAAGCAAACCAGAATTGTATTTGAACATCAGAATTGAAAACCAACCTACTTTTTCTCTAAGTACCATTTCAAATGGCAGAGAAAACTTTACAAAAACTAAAGAAGTCTCTACATTTAATTCCTGAGAGCAATGATATTTCCTAGGCTCATCTGGTAGTTTGGTCAGGTACTACTGACTCAACCTAGTTCTAGGACTTTCCTTGCTTGTTAAGGCTACACAAAGCCTTGACTTTCATTATTTCACTGCTGTGGCTCTGCAAAAAAAAAAAAAAAAAAAAAAAAAAAAAAAAAAAAAAAAAAAAAAAAAAAAAAAAAAATTGTCCTACTGGTTTAGTGCCACTTAGAAGGAAAAGCTTAAAATTTCTTAGCACTATGCTTACTGTCTATAAATCCAAATCTGTGTGCAGAAGTGGCCTCTGTTACATGCTGTGATATTAATTCTCTCTGGTTTCGGTGCTCTCATGATTATCTGGGGACTCTGAGACACTGAATTCCTAAAATAAAATGTAATTTTACTTACAGCAGCGCAACATGGAGTGTTGTCATATTGAGGCTTCCAGAAGACCTCTTGTGCATGTGTTATACAGAAGCAACCCTTGGTGCTTCAGCATTTCATACCTTGCATTCTGTTTCCAGGGGAACAATGTATTAAGGCCCCAAAGGAAGGTCTTTAAAGAGACATATTGGTCTTCAAAAAACACAGGAGAATATTATTACCATCTAGCAATATTTGGGTAAGGGGAGAAAGAGTAAAGAAAACCATAAGTGAATTTGAACAGAATATAGTGAGCAAAAATCAAGCAAGAATAAATTTAGGCCAGGAATGTGAAGATAATCCCAGAAATTTCACTTGGGTGGATTACATTACAGGAATCATGAAGGAAAMAAACCAAAAAAGCCCCAACTGACCCTGTGCTTCATTCACAGCACTATATCAACTTAAAAATGATTCAATACCAGAGTGATTGCCTTACTGATGAATGGTATTTCCATTTCTATGAGATGGGAATCCTGTAAACAATTTTGCTCTCATACTTTCACATTTTTCTGAGGAAAACAGTGTACTATTGACAATATGAACATGTAGTCTAGTATCAAATATTGCCAAATCCCTGCTCAAAAAAACTTCAAGAATCATTGGGAAGATTGTGTTGAGCATATACCAAAAAAAATGTTCCCATAAACCCAAGTGTCTTCATTCATGCAATGACTTTAATATGAGACAAATGCAATGTACCTCTAAACATCATTCAAGTCTTAAAAAATACATTGGGAAAGGGTACTTTGAGACATCTAATTTGTTCAGTTTGTTTCTTTTATTGAGGAGTCTAGTCCTGATAGTAAGCTCCTTTGTCTGTTAAAAACAAAAATGACAGCAAAGTCCACTACTCATATAGTAACTGAATTGTGTCAATAGTATGTTATTGTTATATTCATACTGTGTCTCCTAACCCACAAGCAGGCTGTTGAAAAATAGTAATTCATTGTGGACATGGAACGTAGTTTACTTCCTCATTCAGATTTATTTTTCTTTTAATTTCTCACAATTTTTCTCTTATCTTTTAAAGGTTCATGTGTGCGGTGGCCCTCACTATCTTACAGCTGTGTATGGGGGCTGGGCTCGGACTTAGCCTGGGCTCAGACAGACTGAACAGCGCAGGCACGGACTAGGTGATGCAGCCAGCCACGGAGGTGAACAGCATTGGTCAAGCGAAACTGATCCACCAATTACAGAAAGGAACATGGTGCATGGACATTGGAAGCTGCCTGGCCGTGTGATCTGGTTGAGGCGTGTGTGATTGGTGTAACTCTATATGCGGGAGATAAGAAAAGTGTATATAACTCATGCTAGTTGCTGGTAAAGGGTAGAGCTGAAATTGAAGATGAATAAAGACGAACCTGGACCTGCTTCTCTTAGAGTTCGCTTTGTCCTTCCAGCCACGGATCGTGGCACACGTGTGTCTGAATAATGTGATGGAAAGGTCTCAGAATAAGAATCCTTCCTAAAAGCACTAAAATCTAGCTCAAGCTTTGCCTCCTCCTTCCAGGAGTTGAAGACAAATTTTCGAAGACCAATAAAATCTCAGTAAGATATGGGTATCTCTTTGTACTCACATGGCCCCTGAAAATGGATCCTAACTCAAACAGGCATTTTTTGGTGGCTTGTCTTATCACCGTAAGATAAACTGTCATTTTCTAGGCTGTAAATCATCTCAATGAGATGAATGACGGTTAAGTTTGATGCAAGCATTGTGGAGAAGCTGTTGTCATTTTGTGACACACCTTGTAGTGAGGACTCATAACCAGGACACGTGCTGTGGAGCTTGTCTGAACCATCCTGAAAAACAGAATTATTAAAGCGAGACACACTTATGGCCTTCCTGCATCTTTGCCATTCTGCTCAAATATTTGAACCTTGAAATCACCAAAGATATTTGAGAATGCAGGGATTTAGAGCAGAGTCTGAGGGGTTTTATGGAGCAGGTAAAGACTGATACCTCAGTTACCTGTTCCTCTTTCTTCAGAATAAAGTTTCATTACTTTTGCCACAGTACAGGTAAAATATCACTACAACCTATTATCATTATGACTCTATCTTACAACCATATGGAGGAAAATTTCTTTAAGTTAGCTTTATACTTACTACTACTGAAGAAAAAAAACCACCTCCCAAGATATATATAAAAAAAAATGAGTTCTCACATTTCTTTTATTTTTCTTTGACACTCATTCACACATTGTATGAAACTTATTTTCTTCCATTATTTCATCCTCTGTGTCTGTAGATGAATTTTATAGTAGTACTAAAACATGCACTTGACATTAAAAGATGTTAATGCAATTATTATTTATTGATAAAAACAACCTGTGGAGCTGTGGAAATGAATACTTTTGTTGTAGAGACTATGCTGAATAGTTTTTACTGTAAAATCAAAAAAAAACAAACAACAAAAAAAAAATCAACACCCCATTGTATTGGACAGCAAAATATTTTTACAGACTGAACCAGAAATACTGAAAACACAGGTAAGCATTTGTTATGTAGAGGAATTATTCACAGTCTCTGGTCATCACTACAAAAAGTAAGTAAGGAAGTATTGAGGTGTTTTGTGACGCAAAAGACGATGACCAATAGTTTAGTAATTATTGACAGATCGGTCCTGCAACACTTAGCAGAACGCAGAACAAAAGTGTTTGTTAATACACTCAACTAAATACACTCAACTACTTCCGTGCATTGGGGAAAAAGCGCAGGGTTTTAACTCTTTCCTTCCAGCCACTTCTGCCTTCCTGTCCTTGCCTTGCATGGCTCCCAGGACATGTACTCTGACTGGTAAAAAAAAAAAAAAAAAAAAAAAAAAAAGGTAAATTTCAAAGTTGTCAATGGCCAGGATCATCCCTGTCCTCCCTCCACAGGGCACCAGCATCTTTCCTTTTCTTCTCAGCCCTGGGCATTTTGTGGGTTGATGGGGTCCCAGGGAGCCCACCTCCTTCCCTTCTTTGTTTTTTCTGTCATGCAGCTCCCTAGAAGGCTAAATTAGATGAATATTTGCTCATGAGGATGCCTTCCTCTTCTCACACTGAAGGTAATAAGCCTAGAAAGCACCTTCCTTTTCTTCTCCTGCTCCCCTTTTGTTCTCCCAACCTCCTCACCCCCTCTTCCTTTTTTTCCCTCCCTTTCAGGTCCCC
>NW_026623770.1:73509-89104 GCF_030028575.1 Malurus melanocephalus | reverse complement strand
TTTTTTCCCTGCTTTTTTTTTTCTTTTTTTTTTCTTTGTTAAAAACCCTGCAAAAGAACGAACAATGTGTTGCAGCCCCTGTGCACAATTCGAGCGGTATGAAGGGGTGAAAGGGGCGCGGGAGGGAGGATGCACAGCATCTCAGACTTATACACAAACGGCGCCTTCCCGGAGCCTTGCTGATCCCCAAAACTGGGTGAACCATTCAGAAACTCTGCGAATAGGAGAAGCATTTAGGATGTCCTTGGGAAGGGATTGCCTGCCCAGCGCGGCTGCAGAGTATCCAGAAAGCAGCAGGTGGGAGGGTCTCAGGGATCTGCCTTCCCCGAGGCTTCCCGGCCACTAATTCAGCAGCTGAGCACTTTGCCTTTCTAAACAAAATAATTTTTTTTTATAACCCCAACAAATAAACAAACAAAACCCACAAAATCCATTCCAAACTACCCTCCTCACCAAATGGCAAAATGAAAAACCCAAAATACTCCACTCCCTCTCTCCGAACCTAACAAAAGGGAAAGGAACCAAGAAAACTCTCAAACAGCAAATAAATAAACAGTAACAGAAAAAAAATCTGCAAAGAAAAGTATTAAAAAGACAGGTATCAAAGGAAAACAGGTGGCAAGGAGGAGGAAGGCAGAAGAGGAAGTATGCTGTGAGGTTGCTGTCTGATTTTCCTATGGCATCCCAGAAGCTCAGGAACATCCTTTCTTGCCAGGATGGGTCAGGTTGGAGGGGCCGTGTCAGTTCTGACCTGACAGAGAAATCACAAAAATGCTATTCCTATTTGTGTTAAAGCAGATCCTGACTAATATCCCCCTTCAATTCACTTGAAACTGAGGGAGTTGTAAACGAAAATTATTTTAATGTTAATGCTTGCAAATTTCAAAATAGCAGTTTCTAGTTTGCTCTACAGAAAGGTTTTTACTCAAGCAGACTAAAATAGTTCAGAGAATAGGAAGCCTGAATAATTCAATAGTAATAACTTTCCCTCCCACCCAGCATGGAGCACTACTTAGYTGCATGTTGCATATTTATACTAAATTGTGTTTGAGTTACTGATTTGTTTTTCATAGCTCTGTTTAAAAATCCAGGATGGTTTATTAATTGTACTTATTCCAATGTTTGTGTTGTTGTTAAAAGAGGACCTGCTACAGGGTGGGTGCCTTGTAAAAATTGCTTACTCCAATGACAAAAACTGTGACATAAATAACTGTATTTTTCACCCACAACTGTGATTTCTTAAATTTAATATGAAATACAGGTGTAAAAGGCATTTTGCTTTKTTTTTTTTCATAATTTTTTATATTCCCCATTTGCTTTCCCTTTTTATCTAATTACAACATTTTGCAGCCTTTTGGAACTGACAGCCTCAAAGCACTTCAGCAAAGATGCCAGGAAGATGTTTAAATGTTTTAAATACAAATGAACACTTTAAAATATATATATTTTAATTATGTTAGGATAATAAATACAGTTCCATGTATGTTTAGATTCATAACAGAAGTATAAATATTTTTAATCAATCTCCTAATAATAAATAGCAAAGAGAACTGCAAAAATTGTAACGTTGTTTTAAAAAAATCACCAACTTCATTGTGATTTAGTAAAACAACTCGTTTTTAAAAAAACTACCACTATGGTTACTGATTAAACTAATAAGGGGAGAGTGGATGTGAATGTTCTTTCTGGGTTTTTTTTGCTACCAGGAAATGKGTTGCAAACTGATATAGACACCTAGCTTATTGTAACCCAGGGACATTTGATTTTATGGAAGTTTAAATTTTTAATCCAAACTACCCTGAATCTAGATCAATACAGTTCTACTGGAATTTTTCAACTGTTGCTTTACCCTTGTGCATCAATCAGAGCACCTGGGGCTTCCCAAACAGCCCGTTTCTGCTGTGTTTGTCCAGAGAGRTACAATGAGCTTGCCTGGGAAAAACCCTAGGCTTTTTGCAGATACGGCAACTCCATTGCACAGAGAGCTCATGGAGAGCTGCCTGGCAGAGAACCAAATGCTGTGTGAACTAAAGGGAGCTGCCCTGGCATCTCCAGGCCGGAGGATACTTTTTGTTGAGGTAAAAATGCAGCTTGGGGAAGTTCATGGGAAAGGTCTGTCATGTCAGAATCTCCTGTTCCTGGCAATGGTTTGAAAGAATTCAGTAAGGGGATACATGGCTGCTGGAGTTGAATGCATTAGTATTTTTCATTATTTTGCAATTTTCCCTTGAGAATGAAGTCTTTATGTTATCAATTACGCAATCAAGGACTGTGTGAGATGCATCATTTGTGCATGTCAGCAAACTGCACAACTGCTAGTAACTTCACTCCTATAGCCACAGTAACATTTTTACCAAGTGTTACCCTCCCCCCCCCCCAAAAAAAAAAAAAACCAAGTAATTGCAATTGCCTGATTGTTTCAAAATGCACAGTAGTTTATGTTAGTCGTTGCAACTATAATCCTTCCAGGTTTGAGAGGAAAAGTTTGCAGTGGTAGAGCTTTCCCACCCCCAAGGAAAAAGACATGAATAAAGCCAAACAAAGTTTTAACCTATCTTCAGTTCTAAAAAAAGTCACATATATAAAATACATACTCACAACAATTTAATTGTAAAGAAAGGACCCAAGAATACGAACACAAAGAATTCCTTCTTCAGCAATATTCTGAAATTCAGTTGTGTGGCAGTAGGGTCTAGTTTAACAAAAATTAGCATGGACAGCAAGGGTACACATCACAGAGATGAAACACCAACATGATTGCTGAAACTCCTATAGGAATTTTGTGATTTCAGCAAAACTTTCCCCCAAGTGTAATTTCAGTCAACTCCATGWTCTGCCTTCCACATCAAACAGTGGAACCTGGGGCACCACAGTTGGCATGATGCCCTTTGTAGCCCCTGGGATGGGGGTGGTGACAAGGGATCGGTGACAAAAAGCTTTATAAAAATATCAAAGATCAGTTTCTTCTTTTTAACTTATTTTTTTTTACTTTTCAAACATCTGCTTTGTATTACCTATAAATAATCTAAAAACTGGACAATTTACCTGCAGAAACCTCTCTAAGTTTTTAAAATTTCTGTGAGGTGGTGATCTAGAGAGGTTCCTGTGAATGCTTCTCCTCTGTACTCTTCCTCTAGCAATAAAATAACTTCACATCCTTGTCTAGGAAACAGGAATATGGTATATGCCACAAAATGAGTAAAACCTGGCAGGGTTTGGATTGAGGGGCTTTGCTGCTGGGCTGTGTGCACAAAAAACTACCTTCTCAGAACAATTTTCATGTTTTCCTTCCAGTGCTTTTCCATAGGAAGGAATGTGAACTGACCCAGGAACTTGTCTGAGTTCATAGGGGACGATTTTATACAGAGCAATGCATGCAGAATGACAGAAAAGAGAGAAAAAAGGACCAGATTAAATACAGTCAAATGCCACACAGGCTTCCTTTTTTTTCCTGAAAAAAATCTGCAAAAAAAATGCAAAGCTATGGTAAAATTCCACCAGTTTACTAGGTAAGCAGTTCTCTGTTTTTCTAGTCTTCTTTATGTACAAGTGAAGAAAACAATTATTTTATTGATGATCTGGATGCTTGAGCATGTTGGTTTCTCAGCAGCATGTGCTGGTGGAGTGACAGCCACCCCTGTAGGGACAGCACCAGGCAGACCTCATCACCCTGCACAGGCTGGGGATGGGGTGCTGGGCAGGGGGCCCCTGCACAAGTCACTTAGGGCTCACCCTGCAGCCCATCTTTACTGGTCACCCACTTATCCCCTCTGCAATCAGTGCACAAGTGTCAGATGAAWAAAGGGCTCCAAAGGATGTATTTCACTTCTGCAATAATTGCTGACACCTTATCTCCACTCCTGATTTTGTCTCTGGGATTGGAATGTTTCATGCAGGAAACTGAGCATACCTTTGTAGCAATTTCACTTAGTTCAGATGGACTTCTTACTTTTACACATAAATTGCTATTATTTATTATTATCCTCACCATCATTAATAGCAACAATGTAAAATAAAACTTTATGTTTTCCAAATCCACATCTTCCTGAAGTGCCAATATGTTTTTCCATCTCACTGGTCACATGGGATAAAAAAGAAATACTGGAGGATCCCCTTGTTAAAATATTGAGTGTTTATTATTATTCTGGTTTTTTTTCCCCCAAGGGCCTTCTCTTACATATGCAGAATCATTAATTACAGGCAAACTGTGAGTTGGCAAGTGAAAAAAAAAATTCACAGAAAATACAGAGGATTGACACTGAGGAACACTGGAATCTTTATCTGCAGACCAGATGTGATAGAAGCTCTCATCCACTTCTGCATGCCACAGTATCCCCAAAAGTCTCAAGTCAATGGCTGCAGCCCCTTGGTAGTCTCATGTGATGTGCCATCATATTGAACATGACATGACCTAAAAAAAAATTAGGATGAAAGCCACTTATTGACAATGTTCAAGTCAGCTAAGTAATACCACAACCTGCTGCTGGGGTTAGCCGTGCAGCCAGCAAAAACATACACCTACAGCCACAGTAAATGGAAGGCTCAATTCCTCCTTGACTTTTTTTAAATCTGTGTTTCCAATTTTTTTTTAGTTTTTATTTAGTTCCCACTTTGCACAGCTCACTTAGAGTCTATAAGGAATTGTTTCTTTATTTTGTAACTTAGAAATGTGCAAAGTACTGAAATGTAGTAATATTAAGTTTACATAATGATGCTAAATTAAATATATTTCAATTAAGCATACTTAATTATGCTTAACACAAAACATGAGTAATTCTGCTGCCTTCATCAAAGCATATATTTAAGCCACTTCCAGGGAATGCAGGATGTTTCTACCGCATTTCCCAACCAATTCCAAGAGAAAGAGGCAACATAAATGGGCTGCCTTCAACTGGAGGCCTTTTGGTATATATTTACTCTTGTAGCCAAAGGCTTTTATTTTTCTCAAAATATGAACTTGTTGGATGTGGACCATTTGGTAGTGTAAAGCATATACAATATAATGGCTAAAAAGGATCTCAGCAACTTTAACTGAAAATTTGACTCCAGGTACTGGTATTTTTAGTTCCTTCTCAAGGTGACATAGGAATAAAAACAGRAAACAAAAATTCATAGCCAATTATTTTACTTTTCAATGATCAACAAAAGCTCCCTGTTTTGGACTGCTGAGCTTGGCCATGTAGATCTACTCCCTCACTCAGACATCTCACAGTTAATTCACACTTCACTGAAAATGAAAATATGTGAAAAATTATTTGAAAACCATTACAAAATTAATTTTTGTCTTCGAAAATTGGGATGTGAGTAGGTTACTCATTCTTACACTTCTAAGATCTTTTTCATTAAAAGATGGTCGTCTGTGCTTAGATTGATTTGTCAAAGGCTTTCCCTGAGCTGCAAATCTCAAAGCAATGCACAGGAAGCTGGCTGTTAACATCGATGTAATGATGTTCTAGGTGCAGCAGAAGGTTTCTRGAAGATTTTTGTTAGCACTGTTACATTAGCACTATTACATAAAAACTTCATTCTTTGCTGTGAGTGGTATGGCACTGGCACAGTGTCAAAGAAGTTGTGGATGCCCCATCCATGGAAGCCCAAGGCAGGTTGGATGGGACTTGGAGTTGTCTTGTTCAATGGAAGTTGCACCTGCCATGGCAGGGGTGTTGAATGAGATGAGCTTTAAGATCCTTTCCAACCCAAATCATTTTATGATAGCAACAAAGACAGCAAAGCCCCACTTCTCACCTGATTTCCCTCTTTCTGTATTTATTTTTGTCATTCTTTGTTGAAAAAGGACTTAAAGCACTCTGACAAATCAGCCAAGACAGAGCTTAAACTGCAGGGAGAACTTAGAATGAAGTGCAATGCAACTGTCTGCTACACACATAACCCCAGCAGTGCATTCAGGATCCCTCAAAACTAGATGAAGGTAGTGAAAAACCAAGTTCACTCTCCTGATGAAATTTAAAAGTTTAGTAAATGACAGTAGGGGACAGAAAGCAAAAAGATAGTGCCTGAGGGGGCACCGGGTGCTTTGGCAATCTGCCAAAGGCACACCTGGTATTGACAGAGGCCTCTTTAAATACATTTCGTATTGCATCAGCTTAATGCCTATTCAAAGACATTTATGCATATTCAAACTTTTCTAGAACTGTTTAACATGGATCTGCCTTTTTAGAGCATGGGCAGTGATGATGTTTATGCTCCTGGGGTCACGTACATGTGACCCCTATTCCGTAGTTTTAGCAGATGGTTTTTGTCAACAGGGAAGTATCTGTAGCAGGGGCCCCTGATGGGTCACAATACCCCTGGTCTTTCCATGCAGATAAGCCCATCTGCATAGGCTGGGGGTCCCACCAGCCAGGGTCTTTTGTAATTTGTGAATTAACACAATTAACACACATTTGTGAATTAACACAGATATGCCATACCCTTTATAGTTATAATTTTGAAAGAATGTCAGAAAGGCCTGGCAGGCTGGTTTTTATTTGTAGCCATGGAGACAGCTGGCCTTTTCAGGACTAAGAAGAATGTTAAATAGAAAAGTGGTAATAAGTCAGAGTTATCCAGAGTGCTACACACACAGACACACACACACACATGATGTAAGAAGTTCTAGTCATGAAGTTGTAAATTCTGAGAGGTTCGAGGCATCGCACTGGGTATTGAAGAGGGCCTGCTACAAGCCCCAATCCAAGTGCTCTCAGACCCTGCATGAAGACATGAGAGATTTGGCAGGAAGGAGACAAAGGCTCATTTCCTTTACTTTACTGTGCAAAGTTTACCATCGTTCAGTCAGGAGCCCACCCTAAGCCTTGGCTGCCCTCATAGGCACTGGGAATTTGCACTCCCACCAAGGAAGCACAATATGATGTAACAAGAGTGCAAGTCCTGGCGAGGGAAGGAAGAAGTGACATCAGAACAGGTGAGAATTCATGTGATATGGCAAAAAAAAAGGTCTTTACTGGAAYTGGTGGTAGAGCAAAATGCAACAATATGATGAGACACAGTGCAGGTACTTTTCCCCTCAGATTTGTGCTGCCTTCTCTGATGAGGATGGTGCAGATGCACTCATTGCAATATCCTGTTCCAGCTGTGCCAAGCTCTTAGAGCTTATTCCAACAAGTTACAGCAGTTACAAGTTACATCTTCTTTAGGGCCACTTTGGAGCTACCAGCCACAAGGTCTTACAGCTTATTGTCCCAATTTAGAGACAATTTAGGAAAAAACTCTCTGGAATGAATGTTTCCTCTAAATAAGTGTTTTGACAATCCTTTCCTACCAGTACAAAATGAATTTTCTGATTGAAAGGGAAAAAAACAACTGTTTTAAATAAATAGGGTGCCTGCAGGGCACAGGGAAAAAATTATAACTGTTAGATACTGCACCTGCAGAACCCTAACAACCCCACCACCACCACTGACAGCAGAACAAACAAACCCAGGGAAGGGAAAAACTACAGAGCACATGGCAGACAGCTTTGCCTCGGGGAAGAAAGAAGAGTCCATACATATTGCAGAAGGAGAAAAAACAGATAATAACCTGGTGAACCTCTGATGTTGGTCTCCTCTTTGCAGCACATGAAGTTGATGAATTTAGAGTCCTTTCTTTTGTTGGTTCAACTTCTCCCGAGGTCCTGGTGGAGACGCGGTGTCCCCGTGGCTTCCTCGCCGGTCTGTGCGAACCGGTGCCCACCGATGGTCTGATTCTCGGACTAAACTAAGCTGAACAGTCCAAGCAGTAACAACAGAGGCCATGGAAAAAATGGCTACTGCAGTCCAGGGAGAGAAACTTCTTGCCTAAAAACCAAGGTAGCTAAAGCTACAATGTAACTCTGTCCATGCTGCAAACCCTGAACAGGAGAGTGAGCTTTGAACAAAGTGTGCCAGAGTTCACCCGGCTCCCACTCCTCCCATGAGGGACCTATTTCTGGGCATAAAGCAGATGATCACGAATAGATTTCTCATAACAAAATCAGCTGAAGTCACTTATATAAATTACAACCACAAGGGACCTTCTTCAATGACTTTTTCTCTCTTCTGTCAAAATAATTATCTTCTGTTTGTCTTGTGTAGGTTGGCTGGGTCACTCTACATCACCCGGGGTATTCCTCACTCTTTCATAGCTGTAACTTTTCATCATACTCTTTTTTTTTTTTTTTTTTCTGAGAATTTAGCAGCATCATTACCATTTGGGATACATCACCCTGCTCTAGGAATGTTTCCCCCCAACCTTGCTCCTCCATTTGGTGCCGTTGCTAGCGTCTTTGGGCACTATAGCAAGTCACTCCTCCGCAGGTCATTACTTCTTAATTCCACCTGCTCTTGACCATTGATCCCTTTCTATATATTTGTGAGTGTAGGGTAGTGTATATAGCAAAGGAAAACAGAAATTACTTACCCCTTAATGTAGTGCTCTCTCTTCCCATCTACCACCCACTTCTTCCCTCCGAACACAGAGAAATGCTGCTGCCTTCTATAGCTATAGTTTGTTTCCAGACTTTACTTTTCACAAAAGAAATCCTTTCTGAAAGCTGTTGAGCTGTGGCCTCAGCAGCAGCACCAGTATTTGTTTGATAGATGGTTCATTCTCCCACTGAGCTATTCATCAGTTCTTGTTCACTTTGTGGTGGTAATGTCTAGAGGATGTGTATGTGTCTCCCTGTATGAGGTTCAAGCCATTAAATGCTGAGATAAGACAATTTAACTCCCTTCGTTATAAACACATATGGTAGGGTTGGCTTTTGCAGATATAAAGATGGGTACTACCTGTACAATGTTGCCTTTTTTTTTTCATAAATAGCTTAGTTATGCAGACATAGTGATGAAATAATCACTAACTAAATTTTCTAACTCAGACACAGTTATAATACAGCTGATGTTGTTTTAGAGTACTTGTGGTTAACTTACAATAACTGAAACGTTATGGCTTGTGACTTAAACATTTCCATGAAGGATTTTTTTTGCACATTATAGTAAAACTATACAAAAGCTGCAGGGAGAGCCACTAAGACTCTGAATGGGGCCCTGGCTGCAGCTGCACTGACCAAAAAGATAAGGAGAAAAGAATGCATGAGAAAAGGATCACAGCCTCAAGGCTATGGGCTAAAAATCAGCACAAACCCTGACATCCAAGAATAAGGAGCAGAGGCTTTAGAATGTGTAGTGGAGAGGCAATCTGTTCAGAGGAGCTCGTGGAATGTCCAAGGGAGAAAAACAAGTGCTGTCATTTTCTTGGGTATCATATATGTCTCACAGCAAAGACCTTGCCAAAAATAAACCTCTCACTCTTTCATGTAGTTGAATCAAAAGATATAGAAGTAAAAACAGGATTGTAGTGATGGAATGTAAACTGAAGAAACACATTTTATTGAAGCAGCATATGCTGTCTACTTCAAAACTTACTCCTCAGTATATCAGGTTAACATAACCTAATTTGTTTGTTAAAAAGCAGAAATACTGCTAAATCCACTTAAGCAAATAAACGAACCTTCAGGGTACTTCTTCCTGTCCTGCTGAAGAGCTGCTCTACTTAGCATAGGTCTGCATTGCAGGCATCAACAGCTGACTATGGGCATACTTGTCTCTATTTAATGTGCATCACAGATACTGCCTACTTGGGCAAATGCTGCCTTCCTTGGTACAGCTCTGCAATGGAGAGAAAACACATAAGCTTTTTGTGTTGACTGGGAACTGAAGAGAACACAGATTGAAAGCATTATGTTAATCAAAATCTGGTTAAAAAATGGCATAGCATAATTGAAAGTAACTATTAATAGTGTAGCAAAAATCCTTTCTCTGTGAGTTTTGAATAATTGTATTTTGTACCAATGTAAACATCACGAACTTGTGGAACTGCTAGAGATTTTTACAAAATGGAGGTTTTTACAAAAGACGGCAAACCTGGACTTCGTGCAATTTCCCAAAATGATAAATTCATGTTGTGGGGTGACTTAAGTATGTTTTAAATCTTGCAATAACTCTTTAAAATATCTAAGAAAAGTGGCTTTTCTTGTGAGAGTGAGGAGAGGTGATAAATAACAGTGGATAGGAGAAATAGTAGTATGGAAGGACAAAAGGAATCAGACCAAGAAGAAAGTTGCATTATCTTCATGACCAAAGTCAGAACAAAAGCAGACAAACAACAGCACACAAATAAGAKAAAGCATAAAAAAAATCTACAAGAGGTAGAGAGGGAAAAATCCAAGAAAGCTGAGAATATCAAAGGGACCACAGAAGTAAGAAGGAAAATTCACAGCTGTCATTTAAGAAGTTAAATAAGCTGCTTGAATACTCATGTGTTTTTCAAAATTGCAGGCCAGGATTTAGGAGAAAAAGATCAGGGAATATTAAGAAAAATTAGATGTATTTAATCAGGAGTGCTTGAGGCAAGTCACTGGCTACCATGGGTTCGATGTTTATATATAAAAAGGCACATACGCAAACATATGTATAATGCACGTGGGCATGCACTTCTGTGACAGCAACACATTTCAGTGTTTTCCTTAGGATCTTGGGGACTGGACTAGATAACACCTAAAGATCCATTTTAGCCCAAACTATTCTATGAGTGCAAGATCCTAGTATGGTTCTGTAGAAAACATGGAAGTCTAATGGACCTGAGTTAAAACTAGTTTGAATTTGAAGTAACGTGCATTGGTGAAACAGCCTAAAATTAGTACTTTTTTAAAAAGAAACACAATAAAAGGCCAAGCACTACATTTGATAAAAATGAAAAAAACACATATATACAGAAAAAGGAAACAATTATCTTGCAATAGCACTGCCTAAAAGGATCTCAGAATTACCAAATATCCAGGTAAGWCTCAGAATTGCAAAGTTGCAAAACAAGAAGTGAAGTTAATTGTGATATGCATTAATAAGACTGTCTAATTAGCCCTTGGAAGGCTATTATGTGGGGGCGTAGCATCAGGGGTGGCATGAAAGACCAGAAATACGGTACTATTCTGTATGAGTATATACAGGTTGAGTAATAATTATGTAAATCTGTAATTACAGATTTGTGTGCGAGCATTTGCGCCTGGTGTCCCTCTTTGTGGGGGAGGATGACAGGGGCAGGGGATGCAGACAGAAATGGTTAAGCCATATACTTGGGCTCACTGGCCCACTGTGTCCATGGGAGGACACAGCTGGCACCCTTGGATGTTGCTCCACTGAAAACAACACTTCTATGCTAAAAATTGTCTCAATAAAGTTCAATTCAGCAGTGTTTAGAAAATTAATTTTCATTGAAAGTTTCACTCTTGTGGTATCATTGTCTTTAGACAGACAGGCCAAACATTTGTAATATCTTACTTTATATTTACTTTCAAGTTGACCTCACCTTTTTACTAGATATCAGCAAAATTGTATTTTAAAAACCTTTTATCAGTAAAACTTTTTGAAAACATTAAAACCAATGCACTTTAAAAATTAATGGCTAAGCATTGTCTGAGTTAAACAAATTAGACTGATGCCTTTCACGTGGCAAACTAGACAGAGCTATGCTAATCCAATAGTTCCACAATTCCAATCTGGAATTCCAAGAACAAAACTGAATCAAATAGTGGTTTAGTTGTTGGTCCCCTGGTGCCCTACAGTTTTCCCACATTTTCACGTGAAAAACACATACCATTGGTCCTACTTGCTCTACACTACACACCATCTCCAGATTACCTCTTTTGCTTTCTAATGTGACACTCATTCCTCATATCCCAGATGGATTCTAGCAGTGTGCACTGAAGTGACACGTAACTACATCACGCTTTCCTGTGGCCAACAAATCCCTGTCTAGAACAACTGCCCTCTGCATCTTTATTTTGTAAATGGCGGCCCAAATTCCTTGTTACATGACTCAGCTAATGTCCCTGCCCAAGTCCCCTTTCCCAGTTTTGGGAGTTCTTGCTGTCTGTGAAATGACAGCTTAATCCTGCTCCATGAACAAGAGGAAATAGCAATCCAGAAAAAATACAGATATTTGGGCTGAAGATTTTGATATTTTACTCTTGTCAAGCTGAAACAAAATATGTGTTCACTCAAATTAAAAAACAGACTTTATGACCAAAACTTGGAGGTTCATCCTATTCACAATATAACCCAAACAAATAGGAAGCAAGTAGACATCTCTGATTGTAGAATAACAACCTAACTCCAACTAAGAGTCTGGATTCTTTCAGTTTCTGACATATGCACAAATGCTACACACTTTACCCCATACTTCTATAGAAATGACCATTTCATGAAATCATACAGATTCTATAGTTGCTGAAAAGCTGCTTTCAAATTTGACAGGTGAGAGGAATATGACAGCGGTTGGTTATCCAGAATCACTGCAAGTAGCTTGTGAAGCTCATTGTTCAGAGCCAAAGTTGCTTTATTTTCCTGTCTGCTTTAAAGAGACACATCAAAGAGTGGCTTCCATTTAATGAACTAAAAACCTGACCTTCCCTCAGACTCAATGCTGCACTCCTTGAAAAGCAAAACACTAATCTCAATCCCAGAGCAAGTATAAAAAATTTCTTTCTCCTTTTAAATACATATTCCTCCAAAAGCGTGATCTTCCAGTCTCTGCATTTTGCAGTCCATCAGTTAACAGCCTATTAAAGAGCAATCAGTAACTGTGTAGCACATTCTTTGAAAATTTGTCATAAAATCCAAATCAAATCAGCAGCATCTTCAACACTTTCTCAGCCTGCCCAGACAAGTCAGCAGAGGACAGGTAGCAGATGCTTGCCCACTTGGCTGGAGGATACTTCTAGGATTTTCTATATCACTACACATACTCTGCTAAAACAAATATTTCAAAAATTGAGTACTCCATATAGTACTGCACTGAAATATGCAAGTTTGCACATGACAACAGARGAGAGCTGAAAACCTTTTAAATCCTTTAAGTTACAGTGTGGACCTGATAGATTCAAAGACAAGACTTCCTACAATCCCTGAAATCCAAAGCTTGTTTTCCTTCCAGAAGCAAACCTCCAAGGCTTTCATCCTTATATTTTTGGGTCAGCCATTCTACTGCAAAGCCCTGAGGATTGCGGATTCTAAAAGCAGCCCCAAGCTTTAGGCTGCATAGAAAAAGCAGAAGGCTGAACTGTGCTGAGACACAAGCAGATCTCCCACCATAGTTCCTTTCCTTCCTCTTAACCAACCATTTTAAACTCACTTTCAGAAGGTGGCTGCACAACTCAAATGCCTTGTAGACTTTCAAATCCCCCACCCAAATGTCAAGACTGGCTCTTCATAGCACCAAAGGACACTTTTCCTCTCTGAAACACAACAGACAGCTATTGCTGAAGGGGCCTTTAACTTAAATCCAAAGTGGTACCAAAGAAGTATGGTTGCTCAAGGATTTTTATTTTTTTATTTTTTTTTTTTTACGTCTGTGAAACTATCTGAGTAATTCTGACCTCATTCACCTGCATGTCTTGCATGCATGGAAAGAAAATGCATGCATAACCAAGTGTGATATTCCAAAAATCAAATGCAAGATGATTACAAGATGTAATTAAATATATTCCTTCTTAATGCTGCTAGGATGAAACAAATAGAAGAGACCATGTAATGCTTTTAAACACATTTCTTTTTATAAGAAGCAAATACAACCCTTTTCTAAGTTATTTCATATTATGAACTGTGACAGTCAAGGGTGACACATCCTCTGAGTGTACTGGGAAGTTTCCTCCCCTTACCATAGTGTACAGCTGAACTTTCCCCAGAAATGGTCCAAAAATTTAAACTGTGAAACACACAAAACCAGAAACACTTATATGAAATGTGTAATGGTTAAACTGATGTTCACATGAATAAGACATTACCTGTATTTATTCTGAAGTATTATTTATTCTGATGCACCCCAAAGGAGGCAATAAATGATCTAATCGATTACATCTAAAAGAAGTAAACCATTTAGACTAGTAGAAAAAMTGGTAAGAAGACTGGTTATTACAGGCTATTTGAAGATTTTCCAGAAGCTGATAAAAAGTAGCATATGTCACACAAAGTAGGAAAAAAACCCACACTGGTAGACAATAAACTTTTATTGATCTTTGGCTTTAGAAACTGTCCTACTTTGGATAGGGGAAATACTTTATAAAATAATGGAAGGGGTTTTTTTTAAACCTAAAGTACTGTAAAACAGTCTATCCTTTACAGTGCACAAGTGCGAGGCATGCAAAGTACATGTAGGGATGCTAAAATACTATAGGAAACATCACTGCAATAGACATTAAATGTCCAACACGGATTAACGCTTTACAAAGGCAAGCAAGTTGATGGGGCCATTTGATGAACAGCATATATCACAGTCCCTTAGATTTACTGTGGTATTACCATGAGCAACTGATAGATAAAAATTTCATTTTAATAATGTGTGCATTATAAAAGCAGAGATAAACTATAAGATTTCAACAAAATGAATAGGGAATAAGAAAGTATAACTTTGATTCAATTTTGCAAATTTTACTATTGTTGAAGAAATTTAGGCATTTAGATGACAAACCAATTCTCATTTYCTTCACATTAATATAAAATGCTGCCTGAGCAAGGCAAAACCAGCTTCTCAAATGCTCTACAGCAAAAAAAGTAATGTAACTTACAAATTAGTGTAAGGAAATATTTAGCAAGCTTACTGTAGCAAGTTYTCCCAAACAGTGTACTATATACAGCACAGATACTACAGTCACTTTTCAGAGCTAAAAGCTCAGCATAACGTGACAAGCCTTCCTTGGAAGGCTTCCTTTGGTAGATTTGAATCAGCAACACCATCTCAACTTACAAACACTTCACATTTAGAATGAATAATTAATGCAGGAGCATTAATGCATCATAATTAATGCAACAGCAAAACTGTTGTTTCCTCAGTTTTTTTACTTCCCTGCTGAACCAGCCAGGTTCGACCTTCAGTGCTTGCATTCCTGAAAGTAGAGTAGCAGTTAAAAAGTAAGGGTGGTTTTGCTATTGAATACCCTAACAGAATTCTACAAAATTCGACAAGGTGTAACTTCTTAGAGCTGATTTGCTTGGGTGTTAATCAGCCATACTACATTTGGTACTCTGTACTCCAAATCTATAAGGATTCAATGAACTTCAGTGTAGCTTTTCAGAGCACAAGCAGAATGACTTACCTGGCTGAAGTTACCCAAGTGCCTACACAACTGCGGTATAATTAACACACAGGGTGTCACTACAAAACTTTGTTAAGTCAACCCTTTCCAAATCTTGTAAATCCTTGCCCTTAGTCATAAAGAAAACAATGCAGAGGTGGCAGGTGGCAGAGCGGTGCTAATTTAAACTGCAGGTGTTCAATCACCAATCAGATATGGGCAAAGCTGTTAGATTACCATTTAAGTAAGAGGAATGGAAAAGTTTTCTTCAAAATCTTGTCTCCAAGATGTCGTAACACAAAATCACACATGGGCATTACACAAGCCAAAAACTGTATGAAGCAAATAATTTTATAGCAAACCCCATTCAAGGGCTACTGGAATCACCACAATCAGGCACTTTACAGTGTACAAAAAGAATGCAGTATTACTGGAGGTTGTTTATTGTAGTAGTTGTACCCAAGTATTACCCACACCACTAAAAAAAAA